>NC_134406.1:179561697-179861697 GCF_038048845.1 Mixophyes fleayi
CTCTCTCTCTCTTTTTCTCTCTCTCTCTTTTTCTCTCTCTCTCTTTTTCTCTCTCTCTCTTTTTCTCTCTCTCTCTTTTTCTCTCTCTCTCTCGACTGTAAGCTCCAATGGGGCAGGGACTGATGTGAATGAGTTCTCTGTACAGCGCTGCGGAATCAGTGGCGCTATATAAATAAATAGTGATGATGATGAAGTTTCGCTGTTTTTGCGCACATATTTAGGTGCAGGTGATGGAGCAGGAGGCAAGGAGAGATAAAAGGAAAGCAGGTTGTGGTTAGAGAGTGAGAAAGAAAACTGCTTGAGAAAGTCTGTTTTACAGACGAAACGCGTCGCTTTGTCTGCTGCCTATCATTTAGATCAAATTGTTATTAGGTATCACCTTACTACTCAAATGGAACTATTATCTAAGATAACTGCTTTCTATCTGGACGTCTGAATTGGTGCGCACCGAAGACTGGATGTAACACGCTTTCAATAACCGTTCATACGGTAAGAAGGTATACCTTTCTATTTCTTTTCCGGATAAAAGACTATCTTCACCAACTTTGAAAGCAGAACGATCGGAGGTACGTGCTTCAATTACTTTATAGCCGCTTAGACGGTAAGAAGTTGTCTATTACGTGCCGAATCCGATATTAGCCTCAAACATTGGACTGAATTTAAATATGATTATTTCTGGAGGCAAACCCATCGGAGGTATTTGATTCAACCATTTATTAGCCGCTCAGGCGGTAAGAAGTTGTTTTATATGTGTTTAGTCCGTGATTAGCCTCAGGCATTTGATTCATTACGGACGTTATAAATATACTTGTGATATACAAATTAAGATATTTGATACATAACCCTGAAGGATTTGGATTCGAAGAAATCTAACTTTACTCTGGACTGCAAATATATATTTATATATGTCAATTTATTTTGATATTATAACATTAGTACATCAGCTGGATAATATTATATATCCATTACCATCTCAGGCTCAAGGGGTATTTATGAGTAAAAAAAATTATTACATTATCTGTATCAACACCTGTGGTTTAACTGTGGCTTGAACATCTATTCAATTGATCTTTTTTATTGCATTATATATTGTGCACTTATTTTATATGTTTTATCTATCCTCATTGATCCATCGAATAAATATTAGGAGATTCTGCGCAACTTTTTGTTCTTTATTTGCCAACAGGTGTGTAAAAATGGTATAAATGGGGCAATAGAGCCCTATGTAATGTATATATCATCGGTACTTCTGATCCAAAGTAAGCAGTCAGAAGGAACCAGCCAGGAGTTGATATCCTCTTCCAGCAACCAGAGGCGAGATGACAAAGGTACTGATAAGATGGGATGGACAGCACAGGTCAGTGGTGGAAAAAGCAGACGGCGGCAGTGACCAAGGGGATAGCTCAGCAGCAACCATACTGGGGCCTGTAAGAACCTCCCAGAGCCCAGCAGCTGCTCTTCTCCATATCGTGGAACAGAAGCACTGGTTCTTCAAAAGCCTAATGATGGCGGGCTGTTTGGAGCAGATGTTGGTCAATAAGATGCACCTGTTAAACAGCCAGCCCTAAAGGACTGTAAGAACAGTGGTGCAACCCTCCATTATTCACACAGGACGTCACTACCGGGGCCAGCCCGACCATTGCCGTAGCAATGGTCGGACGCTAATTAGTTCAGCTCCGCGTCCCGGCACTATGGGGCAGCCGGGCGCGTGCGCAGTATGCCAGCAAACCTGCGGGCTATTTAATTAATCAGTGGCCAGTCTGAGTGCAATTAGAGAGCTAGGCTCTCATTGGTTCATTCCTGTATTTAAGGCAGGGAGGGCTTAGCCGGTTATAACTTCCAGACTTCTGTTTTCTGCCTGCAGTTGTGCTGTTGGTGTGAAAACCTTTGGACTTCCGTTTGCCGTGTATAACCCCTGCCTGTACCTGGATTTGCCTTTTTGCCTGTGGCCTTGACCTTTCTGGCTTGAACCTTGGATACTGGTAATTTGCTCGTGACCCTGACCCTTGGCGTGTTTTCTGACTATTCTACCAAGCAAGTGACCCCTGACCTCGCCTTGTTCTCTGGATACGCTGTCTGCCATAACTCTCTGTTCCTGGGTTCTCCACAGTCGGTACACATCACACGGCCCTCCGTTTGTCTGCGGCCAAGTCTGTCCCCACCACTAGGGGCAACAGTGAACACCATACTTTCGGAGCAAACTCCGGGTGTTGTTGTACTGGCTGGAGGGGTTCCTAACACCCAGCCAACTCTTTGACTCTGGAAAGACAAAATCCCCAAGTAAAACAGATGTTGTTGTTTCCAGAAAGTCTGATTATGTGAGATTGCCCACTGATACTTTTGTTCCTAATAGCTCCAGCAGTGGGTAGCGACGACTACCATGACCTCCCTATGACTGACCCCATCAGCAAAAGGGAGCAACTGGAGTCAGTGTTGCAGTCCTCTGAGGCCAGGTCAGTAGGAAGACCACACAGACTTCCTTGGTGATGCATCACTTGGATACTGGTGAGCATAGTCCAATTAGGAAACATGGGGTGATTGAAGGGATATTGAGGTGGGGCAGTAATAGCAAAGGAGAAAGCTAGACTGCAAGTATACAGAAGAAAGTGCACAGATTATGAATAATCAGTAGTGAATAGGAGAAGGCGCACCTGTGGTGGGAAGGGATAAGTAGTCTACAATGACCAGCAATAAAGGTAAGGTCCATAGTAATAAAGCAGGTAAACAAACAGTTCTGTAGACTGTCCAGGCAGTGAATGCAGCAGTAGTATAATGACCAGCAACATGGGCATAGGTGTTTTAGATTGAGGTACAGTTGCTTGGAGGATTAGGCATGGAGATTCTGATGAGGTGTATCAGATTAGAAATAGGAGTCCCGGATAGCAGGCAAAGATGATGCATACAGACATCACTGAATCAGGTTCTGGTGCTCTGTTAGGCCATTTAATGTGACTGTCTTAGCAGTGGTGGAAGGCTGAAGATGGCAATTGTCCAGTGGGGTCACATGGTGAAATGTGTGAAAACAGCTATTTATCGAGGTCACAAATCGGTCCGTAAGCAGAACTTGACTAATGTAATAGTGATTGGTGCCAGGTTTTAAGGTGTGCAAATGGGGTCTGTAGTGTAAAATTAAATGGTGTCAGGTCTTAAAGGGTCTGTACAGAGTAGTCACACCATCAGAGCTCACAGATTACCACGCTTGCCATGAAGTTGTGCTGGTATCCTGGGTATCCTTTCCAGATCCCCGCCACTTGTGTCCCGCCTGTCCAGTGGTAAGGTAGACCACATGTAAATCTCACACCACCACTATAGCATGTTGCTGAGCGGTATACTGTTGCTTATGGCCAGGCCCAGGAAGAGCCACTTCTGGTGCCTAATAGGCACTCGATTGTAATGAGGGGTCCAATTCGAGCCAGAGATTTCTACTGTGCTAGGATTCAAATCCCCGCTCTGAGGGGGAAAGAGTTGGCGGTGCACACAATAGCACAGGGATTATGTGCTCAGTACATTTAGCAGCAACATACTGCCAAAATGTTTAGAGCAGGTAGTAGCTGCAATGCAAGCATGACAAGCCATGGTTTTATTGAGATTTAGAATGTAGAAGGCAATAGAAAGCCAACAAATCGTTAAAAAATGTGTAAAATAACATGTATCAGGCAGTAATCTATGACATGATGGTATCAATCACTACCAGTGCTAAGTAACAGATTAACATGTGGAAGTTAATAATATATGGATGTTCATGTGTATATGCATTCCCAATGTCTATTATTATTTTTTTTTAAAAGAGATGGTCTGGAGTTGTTAATAATGCCATTGTACATAACTCATTGCATAGAAAAGCCAGATACCCTAGAGTGGTACATACCTCTATTGATCATGACATTTGTGGTATGATTGAGCTATTGATGTTTTACATAACAAATAGGGCACATACAGACAATGAGGAGGGCATTTCATGAAACCAACACATGGTTCTCTAAATGGTAAAACTCCTGCAGTTCCATAAAGAAATGTGCCATTATTACCATTATTTTTTTTTAGAAATGTTCTTCATTCTTCATTGTTTAGTTTATATTGTTTTAAAAAGTTGTGACACAGCAGCAACCATGTACCCATATAACTGAATTTACTTTGAACCCTTGGGCAGCATTGGAGTGATGGGTTCAATTCCAGCTAGGACCTGTCTGAGTGGACTTTGTATGTTCTCCCCATTTTGTTGGTTTCCTCCGATTTCTTCCCACAGTCCAAAAACACATTTTTAGATTAATTGGCTTGTGATAAAATGGAACGGTGTGTGGGATAGGTAGTTTAGAATGTAAGATCCAATGGGGGCAGGGACAGATTTGAATGAGTGCATATTCTTTGCACAGCTCTGCTTAGTGTTTGGTGATATATAAACCATAATATTAACCCTAAAAGGAAATCGCTATCTAACAAAGATTACAGGATGAACCATTTAAATCCATAAACAGAACATACACATCTTACAATGTAATTTTGCAGTTGCTGGATAACTGGAACAGATACTATGGAGTAAGCTTGCTTCCGGTTTCTGATTTTAAATGGCTGACCTGGCAATCCAGGTGACTAAATCAACAGAATAGCGGATACACTGGGTTGGGACCTAGCTTGAAAGTGTCCTGAGGCATCTCCAGGTGTTTTATTACTGTACTACTTGTGAGTATTGTATTCACTTTTGAAATTGGCTTTCTTATGACCCAAGAAATGTGAAATTTGTTTTACAGTTGTGACCAGCATAAGATGTCCTTTCTATAACGGCACAATTTTAGGATAGATTTATTCAATAAAAATATTCTCTATTTACATTTATGTATACAGGATCCTGACTGAAACAGTGGCCAAAAGCAACATGGCTGTGTGGGTAATATTTTGCTGCAAAGTTCCTGGCATTATTCATATACTAATGGGAATATGTCAGGACTGATTGAATTGAAGCATTGTACAAAGAATCTCAACATGTCTAATCGGGGGAACCTATAATTTGTCAGTTATGACCAAGTCCCCTTTACAGATTTATAAAAAAAATGCATTATATGAATACTGGTGACCCTGAAGAAATAATTTTCCATAAATATCCTAAAATGCTGATGCGGTCACATCCATCAATCAGTTAAATTACATACGGTAACACTATTATTTAAGATGAGATTGTTTCAAGATTCAATGCAGGTTTGTCACCTTCTGTTCAGCTGAAAACTGAATGCATTATGTTAGTGATTTGTAAGACTTCTAGCCCAGCTAGTAATTCTTCTGGTATTTCTGTCGTGGCAAGCAGTATTTTGTATGTATAAAATGACTAACAATGACTAACTAGGAGGTGTATCTTTGCAGTTCCCAGTTGATGATGGCTGCATTTTTGGATGTTTCTATTGGCTAGATTTGAAGTTGCACGTATTTTAAGATATGCAGAAATATAAGTGTATGGATACAATTGGTTGTTTACACAAAAGTAGCCATTTTAAGTTTAACTTTTAAAGCTGGCCTAAAGTGTGTATGTACAGATAAGAGGGGAAAATATTTATTTTGTCCAGTATAGGTGATGCATTCATGGGATTTTTGCACATTCATTTTTAATCAAACTTGCAATGACTCAGCAAGAGCATGTTTATGGAAGTTTTATCCAAAAGTGATCAATGCCTCCATTGCATTTAGGTGAAAGATGTTCTTTGAAAAGGGGTCTTTGAACAATATTCCAGATTAACTGTTTTAATAGTAAAATGATATTCTACATTTGCATTGATGTTTCAATCCAGAAAAAGGTTGTCTCCATGTTGTTTAGGTAAAAAGAGCACTTGAAATGTCTGAACAAAATTACTTGTGTTTTAATACCCACCACAACACACACACACACACGGGTGTTTAGCACATGTCCCCTCTGTTTCAACAGACTGAAAGCTGCATGCTTTTGTCACGCATTCATCTTGCTCTGCCCTGGGTGGCTGTGGGAATGGCATTGCAAACCCTAGTGGGTTTTATGATACATTTCTAAAATTTCATTTGTGCCATATTCTGTTCTTGCCAAATATTTAATTCATGAAAATAAGGTGATCTCATAAATCTACCCCATAGATTTCCAGAGCAGACGGATAACGAATTTGTTACTTTTTTCACCTTAAAGGGATAACCTAGTGATGTCATCACATGATGTATCTTTCTAATGCTGCAGAAGTGTGAACGCATACAACATCCAGATAAACATTGTATGTTGCAATTGGGGTGGGGGGCTGAGAATCGGGAAGAATATTTTGTGGACCCACAAGCTATCATTATCTTCTTTAATGGCCATTTCAAAATGACTATTTGTATATATGGTATCTCCAGGGTTACAGCACTAAGAAGGTGTTAATTGTGTTTTGTTTCTTTTGATGATGGAAAGAATATATATGTATATAAACAAATGAACACAGCAGAAAATACAATTTTCAGTTTATATTGTAAGCAATATACCTTATATGTTATACAATTGTCTGTTTTTACCTACATTTTTACAGTGAATGCATGTTAATTTAAAAAAAATCAGAGGATTTCAGTTTAACAAACAAAAAATGAAATTAGCATAGTATCAGGTGTTATTTCCAATGTGTCCTCTAAACAAATGACAGATATAGATTAATAGTGTGGAAGTCGAATAATTGGATGGAGTCGTTTCAATTAATAATCAATTTCATTTTTGCTTTATGTGAAAATATGCGAATAGCACGCTACAGTGTGGAATGGCGTATTTAGCAATAACACTTGCAAACACTTCTGCATACACATACATTCACTTGTAAATAGTTCACTTTAATAACGTTCCAACACAGTCATTTATAATCGAATGTAATAGATTTAAAAGTTTAATATAATAATGTTAAAATCACTTTGTTACTATCTAAGGTTTGGTATTTAGAAAACATATCATGTTTAGTGTCACTTTAATCCACTTTTCCCCATCAGACATCAACTATTATTGGCTAAGCGGTCGCATCTTGCGTATGCAACTTATGGATGATAGAGGATTAATGATCAGAATGATATTGAGTGTGTAATGCAAATAGACCAGTTTAAACTAGCTTTTCGGCGGCAAGACACGTATACAGCTGTTGGAGATTTGACCCCCACCCTTGGAGGACATTGTTTGAACCTACCCATGACCTACATTATACTGGACTATCCTGAACCTATGGAAAAACGCCAAGACATCACTACTGTTTTTTTTTTAATGTATCACAAACTATATAAACCAGGCTCTGGGTCCACTATACAGTCTACTTGACCACAGACTTCAGGATTGAATGACTGTATGCTGGATCCAGGGCGCTTGCGTATGTATCGGCTGTACTTATTCTATTGAACTGTTATATATTGCATCTTGCTATTAAATTACTTTGCGCATTGGAACCACACCAAATCGCAGCGGACAATCTTCATTGATTGCGACTAAACGAACATAACAATTGATATAGCACAGTGTTTGTGGTATGAAATTCTTTTATTCATGAAGGAAAGTACACAATAGTTGGCACAGGTTAAATTAAAAAAGAAAAAAAAAATACTGTTTTAATGAATGGGAAATTCTCTTCAAGATCAATCCCGATATACATTATAAAGCTCCATTTCCAGTGTCTCAGGTGACATTCACTTACTGAGGTGACTGGAGCACTGCATCAGGTTCTTGTATACATACTAGCAAGAATCGTAATTACTCTACATCGATATTTTATATACACTGCATTTTGAGATTTTTATTTATTGCTGGTAATATTCCAGAAATACTTCCCACTTTTTGGCGAATACTTTCATGGCATTAGAAAACATTTTTGTTACATTTCTACTAAGAACTTCAATTTACAGCAGTTGTGCATGCAGGATAAAGACCCATTATCGCTTAGAAACTGTTGTGCTGATTAAAAAAAAACAAAAACTAAGCACACAGTCAAAACTGCTTTTTTATTATTCAGAATCCCCCTCCTCTTTCCTACACCGTTGATAGAAAACACACTAGTTCACACACGTTTTCGTCATGAAATTACTCCAATACACAGTTTGTGTAAATCAGCAAAGGTAACTGTAGAACAGTGTGGGCAGGCGTTTGGCATTTAAAAGGTCATTTTAGTACAAGATTCATTTTTGTTGCTTCACTAAAACTCCAGGATGTAGCAATAACAAGACGCTCGCACTCATGCTGTGTGAGATTCACTTTCATCACTAACTTCAGAATTGTTTTTTGCAACAAGGCTGGCGCCTGAAGGTACAGAGTCCACATGAACGTCCTCATCATCTGACTGAACAACAGGTGACTCCCCTCCATCTTCACTGTTTTCCAGACTAGCCGAATCAGTGCATGTGGAGGACAGAGAGGAAAGTTTGTGTCTGAGCTCTGCTTGACTGGGAACCTGAAGCGTTATCTCATTTCGACAGGCATCAAATTCTGGACCTACACCATTCGACATGAGGAAAGAAGATGAAAAAGATTAAAAAAGGTTTGACGTCTGCTCTATGGAGTAAAGAGTAAACTACTATTAGACAGGTCTTGTGATTTCTGGTTTAAATGAATGTAGTTAGATATTCAAACAATGATATTGGCAGTGGCACCCAAAAGATACTTGGCTTGGTTATAGTGGGAAATCAAGTATATTGTACCAGTAACGTTACAAAATCAATCTATTCAAATGCAACACCCTCTGTTTTGACCCACCATAACTTGCTGCGGCCACAGATCAAAATGACAGCAGTTACCATATGGTATTAGCTATACTATTAGCAAAATGTCAGAAATGATTGCAGGTCAGAAAATCACAAACTATCTGTCTGAATCCTGCAATCACATATGAGCATCTATAGCTCGGCTCCTCAACACTGATAGAACACTGCATTTTTTCACATGTTCTGTCATTAGTGCATATTCTCAACAACTAGTGCTCAATCAATATAAAATCGGGTTGTAGAACTGGATTAGGAGTCCCCTAGTGTAGAACAGATTTTTCAGAGACGTCTGCAATTCTACTAGTGTCCCATATACCAACCAACATTGTAGAAACTGAAGAGCTTAGATAAGGCAGGAGGTCAATATGCAGAAACACTAACCTTATGGTGACACTTACCCTCCCCCCTCTGCGATCCTACATTTTACATAAACATATAACTTCATGGTACACATGAACACACATCTTCATTTTATTAGAATAGGGAATATTGATACCGCTTTCACACTGCCACCCTGGGTATATGAATCCAGGATATTGCCAGGGGAAAAATTCCTGGTTTGACCGGGTTCACACTGAACCCGGGCAGACCCGGGTCTGCCAAAAATAAATAAATAGATAAGTTGGAAAAAAGAATAGAAGAGTCCTCTTAATACCTTAGTATTTCCTCCACGCTGACTGTCCGGCAGTTTACATGAAGAAATTACATCATTCCTATTGGCCAGGGAGAAAATTATGCATTTAAAGTGGCAATAGCGGACCTCATGCCTGTATAATGTAATCCAGGCGTAGGGTCCGCTGTTGCCGCTTTAAATGCATAATTTTCTCCCTGCCCAATTTCTCCTTGTAACCAACTGGACAGTCACCGTGGAGGATATACTAAGGTAGTAAGAGGACTTTTTTTTTTTTTTTTTTTTTTTTACACTAGTCGGTGTGACCCGGGTTGAAAAACCTGGTCTCACTGTTCATAGTGAGGGCGACCCGGGTCGGACACAAGAATTACCCCATCAAAAGACCTGGGAATTAGACCTGGCAAAAACCCGGGTTAAGGCTGCAGTATGGAAGGGGTATGACAAGATATTTAACACTAAAAGCCAATAATGTAAAAGATACATAACAGAAAGATTTAAAAAAGTAATTCCTGCGGCTACACAGCTGTCAGTAAAAGATCATATATGGCCTAATGCCCAGCGATTTGTAACAGTAGCTTGGGTTAATTTTTTTCTGTCAAATTTACAAAACTCAACACCTACTATAAAAATAAGCTTAAAGGGTTTGTGAAAAAGATTTAATATTCTAAATGTACAAAAATGTGGCAATTACTTTCTATTCTCTCTCATGTGGTAGCTGTTTTTTGCTTTTGTAACAATCCCATCAACAACATTGTGGCTAAATTGCACAGACCATTAAACATTGCTTTATGGATAGTATATCTGTGTAGTTACAATTCTACACAAGTTTCTTTTTATTGTTGTAACATGTATCCCTCTAATGTAATAATTACATAAAATTAAATATATATATATATATATATATATATAATTAGTTATAACTAATACAATACGACTACCTGATTAATATAACTATTGCCCAATTACTGTTCATATTACTAATGATAGTTACATAGAAAGAAAAAGTATATTGAGAGGCAGAATTAGGCTGAGAAACGGATGGCGGTGAACATTTTAGTATTTTTAAAATCACTGACAAGTGAAGTGAATAACATTCTTTATCTTGTTACAATGGCACCTGTCAAGGAATGAGATATATCAGGCAGCAAGTGAACAGTCAGTTCTTGAAGTTGATGTGTTGGAAGCAGGACAAATGGGCAAGCGTAAGGATCAGAGAGACTTTGACAAGGACCAAATTGTGATGGCTTTACAACTGGGTCAAAGCATCTCCAAAATGGCTCGTCTTTTGGGGTGCTCCTGCTACGCAGTGGTTAGTACAGTGGCTCCCAAACTGTACTACCTGGCTTCCTGGGATGCCACAGCGGTGGTAAGCTGGGTAAGTAAGACTACTTGCTAATTATTTTGGCTTAGGGGTGCCTTGAAAAAAAAAAAAAATATGGAGACCCTAAATGTGCCTTGAACTGATACGGTTCGGGATCCACTGGATTAGTACCTGCAAAAGTGGTCTAAGGAAGGACAACCAGTGAACCAGCAACAGTGTCATGTGCACCCAAGACTCATTGATGCGCGTAGGGAGCAAAGGCTAGCCCGTCTGGTCCAATCCCACAGAAGAGCTACTGTAGCACGCATTGCTGAAAAAGTTAATGCTGACTCTGATAGAAAGGTATGAGAACACACAATGAATCGCAGCGTGCTGTGTATTGGGCTGCATAGCGCAGACTGTTCAGTGTGCCCATGCTGACTCATGTCCACCACTGAAAGCACCTACAACGGACATGTGATCGCCCAACTGGGCTGTGGAGCAATGGAAGAAGGTGGCTTGGTCTAATAAATCACGTTTTCTTTTACATCATGTGAACGCTCAGGTGCGTGTGCGTTGTTTACCTGGGGAAGAGATGGCACCAGATGCACTCTAGGAAGAAGGCAAGCCAGCGGAGGCAGTGTGATGCTCTGGACAATGTTCAGCTGGGAGACCTTGGGTCCTGGCATTCCTGTGGATGTTACTTTGACACATACCACCTACCTAAACATTACTTCAGACTAAGTTCACCTCTTCATGTCAACAGTACTCCTTGAAGGCAGTGGCCTCTTTCAGCATGATAATGCGCCCTGCCACTCTGCAAAAATTGTTCAGGAATGACAAAGAGGTCAAGGTGTTGACTTGACCTTCAAGTTCCCCAGATCTCAATCCAATGGAGCATCTGTGGGATATGCTAGAAAAACAAGTCAGAGACATGGAGGCCCCACCTCGCAACTTAGAGCACTTAAAGTATCTGCTGCTAACATCTTGGACACCACAGAACACCTTCAGAGATCTTGTGGAGTCCGTGCCTAGATGGTACAGAGCCGTTTTGTCAGCACAAGGAGGACCATACACAATATTAGGCAGGTGTTTTTAATTTTGTGGCTGCATGTCTACATTATTAAGTACACTTGCTCGTTAATGCAAATATATAATCAACCAATCATGTGGTAGCAACTCGATGCATAAAAGCATACAGATATGGACAAGAGGTTCAACTGTTCCCCATTCTGATGTTTGGCCAGATCTAAGTGACTCTGACCAGGGATTGACTGTTGGTGCCATATGGTGGTTTGAGTATCTCAAATACAGAAAATGGAGGCTACAGTGGGCACAGGTTAACCATACCTGCACAGTAGAAGAATGGAAAAGGTCACCTGGTCTGAAGAATCTTGATTTCTGCTGTGACATGCAGATGGTAGGATCCATCCCGTCTTGCATCAACAGTGCAGGCTCATGGTGTTATTACCAACTAAGCATGATTTAAATGCCACTGCCTACCTGAGTATTGTTGTTGACTACATGCATCCCTTTATGGCCACAATCTACCCATCTTCTAATGGCTACTTAGAGCAGGACAACGTGTCATCTCAAACTTGTTCCTTGAACATGACAATGAGTTCAATGTACTCCAATGGCCTCCAGAGTAACCAAATCTCAATCCAATAGATCACCATTAAGATGTGATAGAATGCGGAATTCACTGTATGAATATGCAGCCGACAAATCTGCCGCAGTTGTGTGATGCTATCGTGTCAACATGGACCAGCATATCTAAAGAATGTTTCCAGCACCTTGTTGAATCCATGCTAAGAAGAATTCAGGCTGTCCTGGGGCAAATGGGGGGGGATTTCTACACAATATTAGAAAGGTAATAATAAAGTGGACACCGCGTTCATATGTGCAAGATTTTATAGGTGTAATTGATGAAATATGTGTATTATAAGTAAAGTACTTTGAATAATATACAGTATCTATATACATGCTGAGTGTGAGTTATGTATAACAGGTATACTGCATGCGATTGGTTATGTATCAGCGATGCTCTAAAATCCAACAGGGTTTATTCACTTAACCTGCGGGGTCCAGACACTGCCGCTTTAAATTAACCATCATCTAAGTTGCGTTGACATCAAAGTGAAGTGCCAGAGTCCTGTGTCTTCAGAATCACTGCCTGTCAGCATGACGCTTCCAGCGGAGATTCAGGTAAGTCTCTTTAGTTTCTATTCATTTTTCTCACATTTCATTTTTTTTTTTTTTGTAGGAATAAACCCTGTTGAATTTTTGAGCAACGGTGGTACGATTACCACTGACTGTATGGGTATACTGTGAAATACCACTTTGATACAGCAACTATTGAGCTTGAACTCTGAGGCGTGAATGTTATTTAATGTGGTTTAAAAGACTGAAATAGGCATGGATTTCTAAGGAAAAGTGTGAAAAAGGCATAAGCAACGAGACGATCTAGAAACAGTATTATAGCAATAACAGGCACATAATAACATTTAATATGCGCTATTTCCCTTTTACACAGCAGTTCAAGTGGAACGGTAGTGGTGGTTTACAATGGCACCAGTATAATTAACATGTACCACATTTTATGTTAGTTTTCACAATACTCCAATAACAGTGGTAGCCGTATTATCAACAAGTACCTTATAGAGCTGCCAGTAAGCTAGGCAGCTGATGCCTAAGAGTGAATGGAGGTAAATAGCTCATTGTGAGAAAATTAACATACAAACACCGTAAACTCAAATAAAATAGAAATATACAGGAAAAAAAAAATAGGAATTAGACTTGAATTGAGCTGCATTTGCTCTTTCCATAAATATTCATGGAGCTATGTATAACAATTTCATGTCTGCTCATCTTGAATAACAACACATTAACACTTTGGATATCGCTAAGCATTTGACAGTATTTTCCCAACACCGTACTTTAATAATTTCCAATGCATGATTTCTATGGCTGGCATGACCTAGCCATGGATGGTCAGTGTGGTGTGTCTTAATACTTGACTAGCTGATAAGATTTTAAGCTTATTTTATAGCCCACATATGTTGCAATTTGATTGAAAACAATGAAAGATCAAACCGACTGGCAAAATCTGAATATGTGTGCACCTCTGTAGAACTTGTACACATTGTGACTGGATCGCTGATAAATAGCTTTTGGTATAAATGTATTTATAGGAAATAGCGCAGGGCGCTTATTTATATAATTGAACATGCACTTATTTTTGATATTGTGAGATAGGAAATTGTTATTTCTGAGACCAGGGTAGAAAATTTGTTTTTTCTCTTTTAACCTTTCAAAAGCAAATACCTTATTTCTGATGCATATCTGATACAATAAGTCTGTTTTGAAAGCCTTTTGCATATCTTGGTGCAAGGAAATGCTTTGCTGTACCTGTCTTTGGGAATGTGTATCCTGCTACTGTCTAAAGAAAGGATTCATGTTGATTGGACCTTTTGATATGCGAGGCCTTTTGAAGGCAGGAAGGGTTAATTAAGACCTTGTTACTAGATTTTCTGTGTCTAAAAACAAAGATGCAGGACATCACTGAATTTTTAAGATCTCACAGATAAGTATAAATAGTGTTAGCTTTGCAATGCATGTAAATCTATGTTTTGGTAAACAAGTTACAGCCTGATTCTAAAAATAGCCTGCGTCCAAATATGTATTATTATTATTATTATTATTATTATTAATATTTATAAGGCGCCACAAGGCATCCGCAGCGCCGTACAGAGACAAACAAAATCACAATACAATGGGAGACAGCACAGTACAGTAAACACAGCAACTCAGTACGCTCAATGCACAGCTAGAGAGGGCGGGGAAGGGGGAGGGAGGATCCGCAAACGACGGGGCCCAAGAAGGAGGGCGCGGAAGACAGGGAGACCCCCAGGGGGGAGGAGGGAGCGAGAGTGGACATGGGGTGGAGGACCCTCGAGGAGGAGGGCTAAGTAGCTGGAGAGCAGAGTTAGAAGTGGTGGAAACAGGAGGAGAGATGGTTCTGCTCAGAGGAGCGTACAATCTAATCTAATGTATAAAATGCATTGACTTGTACACTGAAATGTATCATTCTGATGTTCCATCTGACCTGACCACTGATACCTCTAATCACTGGAACTGTCCTTGTCAGGACACTTCAGAAATAAACATCACTCTGCTTCAAAGACCTGCTTGACAACCTCTTCAATATTGCTGTAATCCTGTGACCTGCAGATTAGACCCTAAATCTAATTTGTTATCTGGCTGATTCTGAGGTTGGACCCAGCTCTCCAGTACCACCCCTCTGCCTGTTACCCATGCAGCCCTGGTCAGTGTGATAGGCCAGGGGGGATCCATCCACAGCAACCCTGATCTAAAGTAAGAGGTCAGGAGTACCAGCCCAGGTACACCAGCAAGGAAGTACGGTAACAGCGTCAGTTACCCAGAAGGAACGTAGTTCTGAGTGTCAAAGGAGCTCAGTGGTGGCAGGAGGGGGCGTATTCGGAATAACGAAAGGGGACGGTGGCAGAGTAAGCCTAGCCGGTTCCCAGCAACAACAGACAGGGTGGCATAGGCGGTCCATCCTGTCACACACATTATTTGGTTTCATTAGACCTTCTGATAATGTATATACTGTGATTGTTGTGCAGTCTTTGGACACCAGGTAATAATCATTTTGCATATTAGGAATGTCACAAGATAGGTCTCTGTGTCTTAGTCATTGCACCATATACGGTGCTGCATATAATTTAGCTATATTACCAGGTGTTTTGTGCAATATATTGCTGCCAATATGTCATGCAAAAGTGCTTTTAACTCCTGTTTCAGAATTCACCATATAGGAGGGTCCACCATGATTTCTGCCCACTTCCCCATTTAGTCTAACATGATCACAAACTCCATAGGCAGAAAATTGGCATCTTCAGTCCTGAGGGAGAATAAAAGCAATCCACAACATACACGCTTGCTCTAAGACACAAAGCCTGTGCACACACTGGATGAGGTAGCAGATTTCTAATAAGAAATAATAGAAAGAAAATGTAAAATATTTCTGGCACTACATTCTTTGCCATTTGCCGAACTTTTCTTCTTTCCCCGCTTGAAAATCTAACTTGCACAACTCCTAGTTGACAGGGTTCCAGGTGTCTCAGTTTTTTCAGTTTGCCCACTGGGAATGCTTAGATCAACATTTATTTTACATTTCAGATCATTTAGAATGTGGTTTGCCCTACATTAAAGAAAATAACAGTGAAAGTTGCCATTAAAATTGTTGCTGTATATGGCACTCAAGAAATCACAGACCGTTTTCCTTCACATTCATGTCCATTTTTCCCTTTTCAAAATCCTGGGAGCACCAAGTATGCTGAACATTGTAGATTCTAATCTAAATCAATTGGAGGGCCGCGTTGGGGGAAAATATTAATTTGAAGGCGTCACATAGAATTTACTACTGGAAAATAGGAACCTCTTGGTAGCTATGACATATACAGCTCAATATTGTTAAGCCTTAATCAGGATAGAAATGTGTGCACTGCAGCAAAGCAATGGTGAGCCACCAGATGGGGCATGGCCATTCCAGTTAGTATATGGTCACGTCCACTGGGAGCAGGCCCTGCACACCACACCTTTAGTAACACATTTCTCCCCTCACGTCTGCAGTAATATTTGTTCCCAGCCCTCCTCTAACACATTTCACACCCCCCCCCCCCCCATACTGTTGTAGAATATCTTTCCAGCAACACCTTCCCTTGCACAATTTCTACCTTTCCATCCTAGTCTCTTACACGAGGCAAAACTCCACAATTGCACAGGCACATTCTGGCTGCAAAGCAGAGTGAAGCTCATTCCTTCCAATTCCAGACAAACGCCCATTCTCACTGCGGTGATGGTCGACCTGATACAATGAAGGACAGATAAAAGGGTGACCAAAGGATGACAAGACAGAAATACTGCAGTATGTTTTGGCCAGATTTCCCCATCAGTCCTGCTACCAGCGGACCAGAAAAAATGGCCTTGCATATCGTGTACCTCTGCAGATATTGGAGACTCTTGGTGTATAGATCAAAGTACTGATTTCACTGCAATGTCTATACTGGCTGTACAAACTGGATTGTATATAACAAGACTTAAGTATATGCTTGTCTGCAGGGCTGCAAATACAGTCATGGATAAAAGTTTTGAGAATGACACAAGTATTGATTTTCACAAAGTTTGCTGTTTCAGTGTTTTTAGACCTTTAAGTCAGATGTTGCTATGGTATACTGAAGTAGAATTACAAGCATTTCATGACTGTCTCAGACTTTTATGAACAATTACATTAAATTTATGCAGAGTCAATATTTGCAGTGTTAACCATTCATTTTTGAAGACCTCTGCAATTTTCCATGGCATTCTGTAAATCAATGTCTGGGCCACATAGTGACTGATGGCCGCCCATTCTTGCCTAATCAATGCTTTGAGTTTGTCAGAATTTGTGGGTTTTTGTTTGTCAGGCCGCCTCTTGAGGATTGACTACAAGTTCTCAATGGGATTAAGGTCTGGGGAGTATCCTGGCCACAGACCCAAAATTTTTATGTTTTGATCCCTGAGTCACTTATTTATCACTTTTGTCTTATGGCAAGGTGCTCCATCATGCTGGAAAACACATTGTTTATCACCAAACTGTTCTTGAAAGGTTGTGAGAACTTGCTCTTAGAGGATGTTTTGGTACCATTCTTTTTTCATGGCTGCGTTCTTAGGCAAAATTGTGAGTGAGCCCACTCTCTTGGCTGAGAAGCATCCACACTCATGAATGGTCTCAGGATGCTTTACTGTTGGCATGACTCAGGACTGATGGTAGCGCTCACCTTTCCTTCTCTGGACAAGCGTTTTTTCAGATGCCCCAAACAATCTGAAAGGGGATTCATCAGAGAAAATGACTTTACCCCAGACCTCAGCAGTCCAATCCCTGTACCTTTTGCAGAATATCAGTCTGTCCCTGATGTTTTCTTGGAAAGAAGTGGCTTATTTGTTGGCCTTCTTGACACCAGACCACCCTCCAAAAATCTTCGCCTCACTGTGTGTGCAGTTGCACTCACACCTGCCTGCTGCCATTCCTGAGCAAGCTCTGCACTGGTAGTGCCCCGATCCTGCAGATGAATCAACTTTAGGAGATGGTCCTGGCGCTTGCTGGACACTCTTGGATGCCCTGAAGCTTTCTTTACAACTATTGAACCTCTCTGCTTGAAGTTCTTGATAATACGATAAATGGTTGATTTAGGTGCAATCTTACTAGCAGCAATATTCTTGCCTGTGAAGCCCTTTTTGTACAAAGCGATGACTGCACATGTTTCCTTGCAGATAACCTTGGTTAACAGAGGAAGAACAAATGATTTCAAGCACCTCCTTTTAAAGCTTCCAGTCTGTTATTCTAACTCAATCAGCATGACAGAGTGATCTCTAGCCTTGTCCTTGTCAACACTCTCACCTGTGTTAACGAGAGAATCACTGACCTGATGTCAGCTGGTCCTTTTGTGGCAGGGCTGAAATGCAGTGGAAATGTTGTTTTTGGGATAAAGTTAATTGTCATGCAAAGAGGGACTTTGAAATTATTTGCAATTCATCTGATCACTCTTCATTACATTCTGGAGTAGATACAAACTGCCATCATAAAAATTGAGGCAGCAGACTTTTGTCCATGATTGTAGAGGTAGTCCCTTATGGTTCATTGAGATGCCTATTAAATATGTTGCTGATATTAAAGGATTCAACACTGTTTTAAAAATATTATACACCAAGGCAAATCAGGGAGATCCTCTGAGGCTAGACACCCAAGACAAATGCCCTCATCTTTATCTTAAAACTAGTCCTGCTGGGTTGATTAGCTTGCAATGTGATGGAGGAAGTATAAATGATTTAGTAGGAAAGCATGCAGTACTCTTTTTCTGTCCTGCATAACGGCATTGACTTTATAACATTTTATTTAGCACTTTCAAACATGTATTTTTATTTTAATATAACTAGAAAAAAAGACCCATTAATGTCTGTTTTCATCCAAAACACAACAAAATACAGTTCACAGGTTTTACAGAGATGGGCATGGATTTGGTGATATTCAGGCAGATTTCCATCTGCAGTTCTTCACTATTCAGAAAAGATCTAACTCACTGGTGATGTCTAGTGGTCCATGCGACTAGGGTGTAGAGACTATTCCTACAAATGTAGCAGAATCCAGGCCTGATTAAATCATAATATACATTCTTAATGCATACATTATATATCTAATATCTAAATAAATTAATGCTAAAAAGAGGAAGAGAGGACTGGTATGAATGTCGAGTGCTGTAATACACTTACACATCTATAGGACTACTAACGTCAGCAATGTTTCAGACATGTTAACACCCATCCAGAAAAAGCGGGAGTACTTACAGTCTGTCATCACATACCCCAATTCTCTGCCCATATTTATATTGGATTACTGGATTTGCAGATCCAGCATGGTAAGAGTGTGTGGAATATTAGCCTGATACATAAGACGTATAGACAGTAATGCCCTACTGCAGTGGTTTAGGCTATCCAAGCAAGCTAGGACTACATGGTAAGTAAAGTGAGAACAGGAGGAAGGAAGAGGACAATAGTGGAGAGACTGAAATGGAGATTAAAATGTGGGTGTAACAAGAAGATATAGATGAAGAAACAAGGTCCTGCTTGGTATAACTTTGTAGCACATGAAAAATTATTACAATTGTTTTCAAATGATACACTCTATAAGCACACCAAACTTCCAGTAAAAGGATACTGTAAAACTATGATTATAGGTGTACAAGGTATACAAAATCTGGCATTACCTATCATAGGAGACAGCACACTGTTGTCTTCTCCTCCAGAATTTAAGAAGACATCTAGTGCCTCCTGGTCAGACATATCCATCAGGTCCATCTGCTCCAACATGTCCACGTTGACTTCCATGGAAGACATGCTTCCAATTGGTTCTTTAAAAAAAAAAAAAAAACAAGACCATATTTAGGGTACACAATTCTGTAAATAGATATCGCTCATTTTGAGGGCCTGTTCCACGTGTCAATAAATTACTTATTTTGCTAAGCTGGCACCAATTATGCCATAAAAAAAAGATAATATATGTGACAAATACAGGAAGCTCATATTTTCAGGTCAAAACAAAGTCAGTGTCTTTGTTTCGCATAGACAGAAAAGTGGATTTATGTGTGTGTCTTATTAACCTTGCTGTATTAGGATTTCTCTAAACCTGTGTGTCAGACCTTTATAACACAGTTACATTATTTACAGCAGTAATATAGTCCACAATACAGAATCCAGCTTCGACTTATCATAAATGTTGGGTGAAAAAGTGGAAGGGAGTATATATCTAATGCACACTGTGCATAAGCAAAATGTGCTGGTGACAGTGCACAGGAGGATGCAGGATTTTCGTTTAGGATCCAGGCTAGACAAGTTGTATTGTAATTTTAATATAAATCACTTGATAAAAATCTTTTAAACATTGCAACTACTATTTTTTTTCTTCAGACAACCCAAACAAACATTGACTCAATGCGTAAAAGAAACAAATCACTGGGTAGAAGTCAGTGTTTTATGGTCACTTGCCTCGTCTCTCGGTTATCTGCAGGTATCCAGTAGAGAGGTACTGCTCCATGTCCTGCTGGAAAGCCTCTTCAAAGAACTTCTGCCGTTCCTTTAGCTTCATCTGCTGGGCATATTCCATGTCCAGGACTCTCTGTGTGTGCTCTGCATCTAGCTCAGCTATATAATATGGAGCAAAATGATCCCATATAAACTCCATGGAAAAGACCACATGCAGCATTATTCAAAACTTCTACATATCACGATCATTCCAGAAAATTAAAGCAGCAGCTGTGTCACTGGGTGGGGTACGGCATATCGATGCCGAGAAGAGCAAGACAAGACTTACCCCGACCTGTGGATTCTAAAGGGGCTGCTTCCCGACCTTGACCGATGACGACTCCTCTTCACCCCGACTTCAGCCAATGACGATGAAACAAGAAGGCGGCTGCAGTTGATGACGTTATTGAACATGCCGACGCGATTATCACTGTTGTTAAGGGGGTAATGTAAGTATGCACAATGTACAATCCTTTGTAAACTCCTTCTTGCTTCATCGTCATTGGCTGAAGTCGGGGTGAAGAGGAGTCGTCATCGGTCAAGATCGGGAAGCAGCCCCTTCGGAATCCTCAGGTCGGGGTAAGTCTTGTTGGGGTAGTCAGCATCGATATTCTGACTACCACCGGTTTCATTATAGGGTGATGCTCTCAACTAGCATACAGCAGACCAAACAAGGGGATTGTCCACGGAAGATGCAAGGCTCACTAAGTGGTCTGGAAAAACACAGCATGAAAAGTAGTATTCATAAGTTGATGTCCTGCATTTTCCCTGGCAGCATCAGAACAAAAAAAAAATCTAGATTCTGAAGTGTGTATTGGGTTAAGCGTCTTTATAAAACACTTGTAGTTTGACATTTGTGACCAAAAATTCTACAACACAACACCTTACAATTGTAAGATATGAACATTTATACAGTAAAGTAGTCTTGTTAAACCATCCAATTCATTAAGCATATCCACCCATATTCTACCATGGCTTTGAGACTCTTGAGTGCAAAGTTCCCACTTAAACATACTGTAGACAGTAACTGGACGATTTCATTTAAAAACATTTTTATCAGCTGCATTGTCACATGACTATCATTCACAGCACCATAATCCCAGTACACAACAACTAAATGTAGACAAGGGGCATTTCATGGTACCGGATTACAAAATACATAGATTCTAAGGGGTGGGCTTTCTAAACTATGTTGTAGTAGTGGTCTGTAATCCATCATCATCATCATTTATATAGCGCCAAAAAATTCTGTAGCGCTTTACAATTGGGAATATACATTAATAAAAATACTGGGTATCACATACAGAGAGAGGTAAGAGGGCCCTGTTCGCCAGCTTACAATCTATGGGACAATGGGAGTTTGAAACAGAAGGGCACGTGCTACATCATATTGCACATTGGACCATCTAGAATGCAAAGCTATAAAGTATTGAGTGGGCTGTATGATTAGTCACCAGGGCCGGACTGGTCATCTGGCACAGCCGATGGCTGTATGGGCCGGTTCGATACTCTGCGCTTCCGAGACCCGCAGCTTTTCTTCTTTTTTTTTTTAAACCTTCATGTGACTGCGTGGTGCGACGTCATGCACAGCCGCGTAGGAGCCTTCACAATGCGCGGTCTGTTGGGGGCGCAGAGTGTTGAGGTAAGTTGGTGTTCTTTGCATTCTGTTTGGGGGATAGGTAAAATGGTGCAGGGGGGCGGGGGGATAGAAGTAAAAGACAGTGAGTGATAATGTCTGCAGGGGGGGAAGAAAGTGAAAAAAACTGCATGGGTGGGGCAATGGTTGTAGGAGGGGGGAAATAAAAATGGCCAATGTGTGTGGGGGATAGTATATGACTATAGTGTGTGTGTGTGTGTGTGTGTGTGTGTGTGTGTGTCTGGGGGGGGGGGTGCAGGTAGGGGCTAATTATTGGGTGCTATATTATTTGTGGGGTGATGGTGGGGCAATTTAATATTTATAGTGGGGCCTATCAATTTAAGATGGGTTGATTGGGTCTTTAATTTAATGCTGGGGTGGGTTGGGAGCTATTAAGTGAATGTGGGGCTGTTTGGGGAAAATGAGTTCTATTTATTAAATGTGATTATGAATTATTTAATGCCTGGGATGGTTGTGGGGAATGGTTATATTTATTAAACGTAAATGCTATTTAATTTCTTGCTGGGGTTGTTTGGAGGGAGGGAAATAGATTTATTTATTAAATGGGAATACTATTAATTTAATGTTGGGGCTGGATGTAGGGAAATAAGAGGAGATTATATATATATATATATATACTTACGTTAAATCCGTTTCTCTGATTCCGTCTGGGGGACACTGCTTACCATGGGTTGTGGAGGGGAGCATGGGAGTTGGCACCTAGCTAGTTAATCTTTAGTACTGCTGACAGACCCCTCCCCTCTACAATCCCCCCCGCCTCTTCCTCCTCCGTTAATTCAAAAAGCCCCGAGAAAGGTCAATCAACCAAGAGCATACAGAGGAAAGGCAGAAGGGAGGACATCGCAGTGTCCCCCAGACGGAATCAGAGAAACAGATTTAACGTAAGTATATAAATCCTCTTTTCTCTTTCATCCAGTCTAGGGGACACTGCTTACCATGGGGACGTTCTAAAGCAGCCCCCTAAGGGTGGGACCGCTCTGAAAGCCCCGCTCGTAGAGCACTACGAGCGAAATTTGCATTCGCGGATGCGAATACATTAAATTTATAGAATTTGGTAAATGTATGGACAGAAGACCAGGTGGCTGCTCTGCAAAGCTGGTCAGCAGAAGCCCCATTTCTCACTGCCCACGACGCCCCTACCGATCTGGTGGAATGGGCCGTAAGTCTCTCTGGCACAGGACGGTTAGCCCTTATGTAAGCTTGCTTAATGCTTGCCGTAATCCATCTTGCAATGGACTGTTTTGAGGCTGGCCAGCCTCTTTTGTTAGAATCATAAAGAACAGACAGAGAATCGGTATGTCTAATCTGAGATGTTCTTTTGACATAAATACGGAGAGCCCTAACCATATCTAACTTTTCCATAGACTGCTCATCAGAATGAGAAGTAGATGAAAAAACCGGAACTACAATTTCCTGGTTCAAATGGAAGGAGGACACTACTTTAGGAACAAAAGAGGGGAGTGTTCTCAATACCGCTCTGTCCTTGTGAAAAAACAGATATGGTTCCCGGCAAGACAGAGCTCCCAATTCCGACATCCTACGTGACGATGCAATTGGCAAAAGAAAAACAACCTTCCAGGTCAAACACCTAAAATCTGCCTCAAGTAAAGGCTCAAAAAGGAGGCCCTTTAAGCATATCCAGTACCAGGTTAAGATCCCATGGTGCTGTAGGCGGAACATAGGGAGGTTGAATATGTAAGACTCCTTGAAGAAAAGTCTTGATATCTGGCAACTCCGCTAATTTCAGGTGAAAGAAGACTGAAAGTGCTGATACCTGAACCTTTAGGGAACCTAAACGAAGCCCTGCTTCCAGCCCATCCTGAAGAAAAGCTAATAAGCGAGGGAGACGAAAGGAAGACGTGTGACATGTCCTATTTTCGCACCATCTGATATAGGCTCGCCAAATCCGATGATAGATGCGAGCTGAAACTGGCTTTCGAGCTCGCATCATAGTGTCCACTACACTGGAGGAAAAACCCCTAGCCCTCCAGAGGCTGGCTTCAACAGCCATGCCGTTAAACTGAGCCGAGGTAAATTCTGGTGACGAAAGGGACCTTGAAGAAGAAGGTCGTCTCGTGATGGAAGACGAATCCTTGTCCTTCCGCCATTAAAATTATGTCCGCGTACCACACTTGACGCGGCCATGAGGGAGCTATTAGAATTACTGGCAGACCGCGCCTTGCCTTACTCATCTGAGCACGCGAGGAAGCATGGGAATCGGAGGAAACAGGTATCACAACTTGAATTCCCATGACATCGTCATTACGTCCACTGCTACCGCTAAGGGGTCTCTTGCCCTTGCGCAAAACCTGTGAACTTTTTTGTTGTGTCTGGAGGCCATGAGATCTATATCCGGAAGACCCAATCTCTGAACTAGAGACTGAAATACTTCCGGATGGAGTGACCACTCCCCCGGCATCATTTGATTTCGACTTAGGTAATCGGCCTCCCAATTCTTTATTCCCGGAATGAACACTGCCGAGATTGCTGGAACATATTCCTGAAAAAGAGAGAGACATCCCCCCACCAGCGCCACCTCTTGGAGAATAGAGTGGGAGTCAGGATGCAGGCTTCTCCTGAGTCTTGGAGGACTGGCGCCTAGCTGCAAACGAGGACCTGCCTCTGACAGATGAGCCTCAAAAATTTGGTTGTCTATCCTTAAACGACTGTCCCCTGGGCAAGGATGTTCCCCGAAAGGACTGACGAAAGGAGCTAAACCGTGGGGTCCGGCCTCTACCGGAGAGAACCGGCAAAGAGGTGCTCTTGCCCCCCGTTGCCTGGGAAATCATATTATCTAATTCCGGGCCGAACAGACCTGCTGCAGAAAAAGGAATGGATTCCATGGATTTCTTTGATTCTGAATCCCCTTCCCAGGATTTCAGCCATAACGTTCTTCTTGCTGAAACTGACGCAGCCTGAATAGAGGAGGCTACAGATGCTGTGCTCTGAGTCGCCTCATAAATGTACCCCGACGCCTCCTTTAAACGTAAAGCTAGGGTAATCAATTCTGGGTCCTGTAAGGTCTGTGCCAGTTGCTCTGCCCATGCTTCCATGGCTTTAGCAACCCAAGCTGAAGCAAAAGTGGGTCTAAAGGAAGAACCCGCTGTTACAAATATAGATTTTAACTGGGATTCCACTCTGCGGTCAGTGGTATCTTGCAGAGTTGCTGAGCCCGGGGCTGGAAGGAGAGTGTGTTGGGCCAAACGGGCTACTGGAGTATCTACTTTCGGAATTTCCTCCCAGCGAGCCACGTCCTCCTCCTGTAATGGATACAGGGAAGAGAACCTCTTTGGAACAGAGACATTTTTATCAGGCCGTTTCCAGGCTCCCTCAGCAATATCTTTGAGTTCTACAGAAGGGGGAAACCGAATAACCTTCCTTTTGGCCTTCTTAAAGAGACTTCTGTCTCTAGGACTAGGATCCTCCCTTTCTGGGAGGTCCAACACTTGCCTCACCGCTAAAACCAAATCATCAAAAAATGATATTTAGTGTTTTCTTCCTGTTCCAAGGATTGAACCTGGTCAGAATCCAAATTTGATTCTCTTTCCTCTTCTGAAAATACCTCTGAATCTGAAAGGACCATGAGAGGATTAGCGGATCTAAGCCGCTTTCTTTTAGGCAGGTTTGGGGATTCAAGTAACTGGTTAAGGCTGTCCAAACCCTTTATAAATGCTGAGGACCATGCAGGTTCTGTGGGTACAGGTGGCTGGTCCGTAAGCAAAGAGGAAGGTCCTGCTATAGCAATTTCAGTAGAAACCGTGGCAGCAGGGAGCACCACAGGCTTAATAGCATCATTAGTCACAGAGGCTACCACACTAGATAACAATTGAGTAGATTGGGAGATCATTTGTGCTAAAGAGAACACCGACTGTGTCAGGGAAGCTACCCAGGCCGGTTCCTCCGTCAGTGGGGCTGGAAGGAGCTGGGTTTGCGCAGAGGGGACCTCTCCTTCGCAGACTGAGCAGAGCGCCAACGGGTCTTTCTGCCCATTTGGTAATTTAACTTTACATCTGGAACATGTAAACTATTTTGCCATAGGGCCTTTTCCCTTTTCTGACATTTTAAAAAGGAAAAGCACACCAAACACACTTAGATAAAGATATTTTGAGAGAGACAGAGTAGACAACAAGTAACAGACTAATGTGTAATAAAAGCTGTACTTCTATGTGTGTAACAGATTAAAAAAGGTATATGTGCAAGTAAGAAGATTTCAACAATCCTACTAGCCTCCCTCCTGTAACCACAAAAACAGTCTGTAAATGGTTAAAGAAAGGTTTTGGTACTTAGCCAAAATGGCCACTCAGAGGAGAAGTCCAACAGCAGTGTCCTGGTGCCTGCTCCCTTGAAGATAAGTTCCTTCCCGGGCTTCTGTTTGGCGCCAGAGGACCGGACTGTACCATCTGTGCTGAAGAGCAGGGGAGCTCTTGTGATAGTTCCCCCTCTGCAGCTTTCTGTCTCTCCTACTTTTTTTTTTTTTTGGAACTTATGGTTATTTCTGGAGGCCTCTTGAAGAGGTCTCCTGCAGCGTGAAATACCCCAATGCCCCCTCCTATTCACCTGAGGGGGGATCTTGGTATGGCCCCCAACTCTACTCCTTTTTTCGTGTACCTCCGCGGTCCGTTGATGTAATCATGGCCGCCGGCGAGGTAATACAATAAGCGGCGCTCTATGCCTAATGGCAGTGTCGGTTATCGTTGGAGCCTGCAAGAGTGACAGCGGTCCTGAGACCGCTTGTCCCTCTATACTGTGACCGTTAATGCTCTGCCATTGAGAGCAGTCTGCTCTCTCTGACAGAGTCCGGCCACCGCTGCCCAGCTTCTGTGAGTGTGTTCTCTATATACAGAACACACTCCCAGCTCTGCCCTAACCTAATTCTATTGTAAAAAATAAAATAAAAGTTAAAGTTATATAAAAATAAATTACTAGCTATTTCTAATAAGCCCAACTCCTTTGGGCACCTAGAAAAAAACTGAGGAAGAGGCGGGGGGATTGTAGAGGGGAGGGGTTTGTCAGCAGTGTTAAAGATTAACTAGCTAGGTGCCAACTCCCGTGGCCCCCTCCACAACCCATGGTAAGCAGTGTCCCCCAGACTGGATGAAAGAGAAAGATGTATTTATCAAATGTGAATACTATTATTTTAATGTTGGGGCTGGAGTGAGGCCTAATTTTAAAACGTGGGTGCTATAATGATTTAACACCGTGCTGGTTGGAGTTTTCTAAATTTTATGTACCCATTTTTTTTTCCAAATAGGGCCCACAACATTTCAGGATCTGGACAAGCAGCAACTGATCTAAAGACACCAGCAGCCACAAGTGGTGAAAGTGACAAGACAGGTAGCAGAGAGCAGGACAGTCTGCCAACTATCCTCAATCTGGTGGGTGACTGTCCCGCTTAGTCAGGATTTGGTCTGACTGCAAGGATAGTTGGAAAGTATGTCCTGCATCACATTGTACTGCTTGTGAAGGCAGAACTGTGTGCACCTAACAGTAGTGCTCACAGTATTGCTTGTGTATTTGTTGAAAATGTGTCTAATAACCATATTACATCATAGGAGCCCCCCTGTCTTAAGTGCCCTGGGCCCCTCGAGCCTTAATCCAGCTCTGGTTAGCAGGAGAAATCTGATAGTTACTCTCAGTCCCCGGACAGGACACAGCCTGCAGAGAAAGATTGAGATTTATTAATCTTGTGAGACTAAGAGCTTCCCTGCTCACTCTACAGGAAGTTCCCACCCTGATGGATGTCAGCAGCATTAGAAGCATAGTGGACTGGGGGTGTTGTAATGTGTTTCTGTGGATGGGGAGGGCCTGATAAATGTAATGTTTTATTGAGGTATATTATAAGCTTTTCTAAAGAGGTGGGTTTTCAGAGAACGCTTGAAGGTTTGAAGACTAGAGGAAAGTCTTACTGTGCGAGGTAGGGAATTCCACAAAGTGGGTGCACAAAAACAGTCCTGTAACCGGGAATGGGAGGATGTGATGAGAGTAAGAGACGCAGATCTTGTGCAGAATGGAGGTGTCGAGTTGAGATGTATGTCGGAGTAATTTTGTTGACGGCCTTGTATGTTAGTAGTAGAATTTTGCATTGGATTTGTTGAAAAACAGACAACCAATGTAGAGACTGACAGAGTGGCTCAGCAGAGCAAGAATGGTTTGCAAGGAAAATCAATCTAGCTGCTGCGTGCAAAATAGATTGTAGGGGTTCAAATCTAATTTTGGGAAGACCAGTAAGGATGGAATTGCAATAGTCGATCCAGACTGAACATTTACAATGTCGAACACAAAATCAGACAAGGGTTTAATACACATGATACAAAAGTTATTTTAATACGCTTAGATGGTGAGATTACTTACCTAGGGACCCAGGTCAAAGTGTGGTATAGGCTGGTTGCATAAACCCAAGTAAAAGTCTCAAACCAATTTTAGTAATTCCAAAAGTGCACACAAGGGATCGGATACAACATCTGTAGGAAGACAATTGTCTCCCTTGACAGCAGAGGAAACCGTATGCTTATGGGACAACCCCTCTGGTTGTATATGAGAAGGCATGAAATTAAACCACTGGGAATACAAATTTAACAAGTTGGGCTGGTGCAGTGTGGCACATATATTGGGAGGGGTTGAGTAACAGTAATGGGGGCAGAGGGGTGGCTGGGGCAGTGTGATGGGAGGGGACAAGAAGTTGGCGCTGTATGATGGAGGAGGTGGGCACAGGAGAGGCTGAGAAAGTGTGATGGGGTTCACATTAGAGGTTGGTGTAGCATCAATGGGGTACAGGAGAGGCTGAGGCAGTGTAATGGGGATGCTTGTCCAAATACCTCTATTGAAGCATTATGCATGTCTTTTGGTGTGCTCCTTTTCCATGCAGGGCTGGATATGTTAAAAAAGGGGTTGCGCAAAAGTGTATTGCCCCATTGATTGTTTTTTTGTTATAGGGTTCGCATGTTGCCTATGATTCTGACAAATCCAGTGTTATCCCATCAGAAATGTAAACAGCAAGATGAATTGTCAGCTATGTTTAGACCGTTTAGTTATAAAGAAACCAGCTGCAAATATGTTGGGAAAAAATAGAATATAGCAATCATGTGCAGCTTGACTGTATCAATACTAGCAATGTTGATAGCAGAGGAGCAGAGTCCCCAGTAACCCTGCAGTGATGGGAGACTCCTGTCTGATGCAGGAAGACTGTGCACATCTATATGAAACAACGTTATTGATTCCAATTTGTTTTAGTGTGGCCTCATGGAATTGCCTAGCAACAGTTCTTTGAAATAAAAGCATCATTGACAAATGGAATTGATGTGTTCCATTAAATGTATGTTATTTAAAAGCTGACAAGGATGAAGTATAAGGCCTCTCAACAAATGTCTTGTGAATTAAGTCACTAGATAATTTGAATCATATTTCCCTTTTAATAATTGTATCACGAAGAAACCAAACAGGACGCTGAACAGATGGAAGTGCATATAGAACACTGACAATATTTGCTCCAATCTGGGAGATAGAGGACAGGAAACAAGAATGACAGAAAAATATAGATTAAAAAAAAAAAAGATCCTGTACATCTCTTACATAAACAACTGCCAGATGACAATACAGTGTAGGTGAAATAGCAGAACAAATGCTGCTAATATTAAGCACCAGTGGGAAAGTCTGCACATATCAATGAAGATAAGCAGAGCAGTGATGGAGGAAAATCATGTATAATTAATCCTCTGTCCTGAACAGGTCTAAATTACTCCAATGTGTAATCACTTTATTTATATAATGAATTTATCTCAGTAGGACCCAAAGCACTTTAAATTTTCAAAATAATATTATAATTTCAGAATAAAACACATGATACAAAATAAACACATTAAGGATTAACAGAATACAGAAAATAGAGCTAAGCATTGGATATTACGACAGTAGAGGTGCATTAATGAAATGCTGAAGGGAGAGTATGAACGGGGGAAAATTCTAAGAAGAAATAAAAATAAAAAAAAAATAGGAGAGGGGAATATACAGTGGGGTAAGAGATGAGGTTTTAGAGACTTGACACTTGATTGAGGTGTTGGGGGAGCAAGAATAGAAATGATAACAGATTATAAAGCTTGTAAATGAGATAATATTGTACATAGTAAGAGACTGCAGAGTGCAACACAGATGAAATAGGGCATCAGGACCAGAGTTTCCACTTTTAAGGACAGTATAGGATGTCCTTAAAAGAAGCTTCTTTATTTGCCTTCAGTCCTTTTGGCAGATGAACCCTCACTCACAGCTTTCACAAGGCATGTAATCCACACTAACTACCTTGTACCATTGTCCCTTTATTAACAAGCAACTGTGAAGGTAGACAAATAAGATTATGTTATACTTGCCTACCTTTTCAAACTCCCCTCTATGAAAGGACAAGTGCGAGATGGGGGTGGCAATTTTCGACATAACAACCCCCACTGTGTAATGACTTGATCATGTCAGGAAGCAGTGGGGACATCATGATGTAAGTCGGGTCATAAGAAACCACCCAGAGAGACCTGATGACACAATTCGCATTATCAAGGCCCCATCCTGTCCTCCTTACAAGATGGAGAGGTCGTCTACTCTCTGGGACTCTCTGAGTCGGAAGAACGCTCCAAAATTTCTGGAGTCTAAGAGTCTCTAGGACAGTAAGCAGGAGTCAGAGGAAGTAAAAACAAATCTACACAGATGATTTCCATTCTCTGCACGGGTATAGAGAACATAAAACCAACAGTGAGTACTAAGGATATTGCCAAACAACATGTTTTGACTTACTATTATAATTAAATTCATTAAAAGATGAAGCACCAGTTATCCTAAATGGATTGTCACCGGCTTTTTGTTCAGCTTGTTATCTCTGAAACCATTTGTTAACCTCTATTACTAAGTGATATCTGGATTAAGATGGCTCAAGATGTGCTGGGATCATGTGGAAAACAAAACTAATACTGCATCTGTATTTAGGACTCTGTTTGTACCTTGTAAAAGCTGTGGTCTACCTTTAAGCAACCCTCTCAATATAACTTGGTTCCTCCACAGCAAATAAGAGTTCCTCTCTGGAACACCCCAAGTTATCAGAAACTAAGAGTTGGATCACACCACAGCTCATAGTGCTGGTAAATAGACCACTATTAAAAAAGAGGACTGGAATACTAATACTAACATGTGATCTGCACAGACGTCATAGTGCAAATGAGTAGTTTGAAGTGCAATCCATCTTCAGGTGGCCACACTATCATGTGTCCATTATATTAAGGGGGTTGTCCAAAGCTACAACTCCATTAATCCCTGTGCTATATATTGATTTGCTCTCAGTTGTTTCACTGATGAAAACTGAGCAGGTCTAATTCTACATCTTCCTCTTGTTCGAGCTGGCAGATTGCTTTAAAAAAGAAGAAGGTGGGGGCAGCAAACAAAGGCAATGAGAAGTCTAAAAATGAATTCAAAAGTAAATTGTCCATACTCTACTAAATGGAAGCCGTATTGAAAATATTTATTTTCTGTTAGCAGGTGTGTGTAAAAAGACTATACACTGGAAAACTTTACCAGTATGTATATTATGTATATGGATGGCAGGGTCCAGATATTACACATACAATTGTTTTACAATTTACAATTTATCATTTTACATTAGTTTTCACCAGCGAAGCACAATAGCTACCCGGTATACAGAAACAATCAAGTAGGATATCACTCTCCATAGAATCCTCACTCCATCTAGGGAGAAAGTATTAACATAGAGCCGTTTTCCATAAGGAGTGTGTACCTTCACATAATATAAGCCCTAACCATGACCACATACAATAAATGTGTTTAGCTCTTATATTTTGTATTCAGAGTCCATGTACTTATGGCATACTATCAATCACATCCAGTACAAACACTACACTCTGCATCTTGGAAAAGTCACTTGGCTATCAGGGATGAAAAACAGAGCTTGTGAAGGACAACCCCCTCCCGTCCTCCCAGGCTCATATTAGCTACTCAATCATTGAACAAAGTCATTTCACTCAAGAATATATTTGCTGTATACAGCTCCACAAGCAAATGTGGATAATCAAATATTTGAACAACACAACACATTCCAATGATCTTACAAGGTTTCCATCTAGTGCTAGCATTGCTGGACTGTGTAGAAAGGAAAATAGCTTTGGCTTTTTGCAAATAAAATTTACCAAAGAAATGAACCACTTAAAAAGCCAAAGAAGGACATATGCAATTTGTCTGTGATGCGAGGCTTCACGCATTGAGATTTATAAAACATACAACAACTGATGTGTCCAGCACTGCCACTTTTAGGAGTTTTGTACACAAATTTATTTGTTGATATTAACATATCATAAAAATTCAACTCTGACTCCACCCAAAACACACCCGGGGTTAAATTAATCAAGCTATGGGTTTGAAAAAGTGGAGATGTTGCCTATAGCAACCAATCAGATTCTAGCTGTCATTTTGCAGAATATACTAAATGACAGCTAGAATCTGATTGGTTGCTATAGGCAACATCTCCACTTTTTCAAACCTGCAGCTTAATAAATCTACCCCCCAATCTGTCGATACCACACCTGTTTCAAGCAAGACTATGATTTTTGAGTTTGGCAGAAATCATGAATGACCTGCGAATTTGTGTATGTTGGCAGGTATATTTCAAGTTAAACAACATTCTGGACTATTGGTCATATCACAGTGAAGCCAAATCGCAGCATACGTACCCCACATTTACACTAATTCACATGGACACTGCTGCTGAACAGCTACATCCAAGCAAATCAGATGCGGTATTATTATAGATGAGCCAATCTGCAGTACACAAAGAATAGATGCATATATAAAATGATAATGGCATCAAATGTACATAATTAAAAGGTGTTTTATTTAGGCCCTTTATATCCAGGAAAGCAGAACATACTAGTAAATTAATTGGCTGAAAAACTCAATTGTGTATTTTGAATGGTAGAGAATTTTGATTGTAAGCTCCATTGGGACAAGGACTGATTTGAATGATTAAATATTCTCTGTAAAGTGCTACATAATATGTTACTGCTATATAATAATAATAATAATAATAACACATACTGAGAAAAATATACTTGTGTAATGACTAAGCTTGTTTATATACTTGTGGAATGCTTAAGCTTGTTTACTAACATTTTTCAATCTTCCTTTTATTTGGACCTCTCTATTAAATGATGATGAATAACTAAAATGTTCCTTAAACTTTAAAACACCACTGTCAGTAACTGTCAAAATCTGCAATCTTTAGATGGCGATTAGGGGTGAGAGATGGAGAGGAGCCGAGTGGAAAATATTTACGGACGCTTCCCATCTATGTCACCAACAGAAAAATTCCTGTTACACCTAATTACAAAATCTGCTACGAGGCAACTTCAGTGGACTTTAAATGGTTAACATAACAAGCAGAAGGCTGAATGTGATGACACACAGTGCACAATAAGAACTTTCTGGACTCTGCTCTCTGTAAGCCTCTACTCTTCTGCTCCTACATGATTAACAAGCTGCAAGAACAAACTTTATTTTATTTCACTTCCTAGCAGAAAATTAAAAGGCAGGGTAGAGAAAAGTTACATTTTTAAAACAAGGAGTAGGATACGTATATTAAAATAAATGATGCTCTAACAATACAGACTCCTCCTTATCACTAGTATTTCTTCAACAAAAGCATTAATTAATTTGTACTGGAGCTCACCAGCCATGCTGGTTAATGTTCAGTCTAGTGTCATATAATTGGTTGGTCATCATAAAAACCATAAGAGCAGTCTGTTTAAATGCTGCAAGTAACCCTACACAGAACTACATAAGAACGGACCCTGCTAGGTGGAAACTGGCAGGATTAGATCGGTTATACTTGGACTGTTAGCTGGAGAGAAGGGTCTGCATTCTGAACACTGAACACTTCAAGTTGTAGAAATTTTTCAACAGAACTATATAATGAGCGTTGCTGCTTTTGTAGTTTAGTTTGTTTCCTGTGTCAGAACAACCTGTAAAGTGTGTTTTAAAGGTAAGCGAAAGAAACTTCTCATTCAGTCACATTAAATTTCATGTAAACATTTTAACCATCCTAGTGTCTGGCACCCTGTCATACTGCACCACACGTCTACGCTGCCACAAACACCTTTACACCTTGAGTCCTGCCTAACGATGCTGGGATTGGAACATCCTGGGCTGTGTATTAGGTCTGGAAAAACATATTACAGGCCAGGACAGGAATAATGTAATTAAAAATTTGAGCCCGCCAGTGCCCCCACAATAAAAAAACAAATACCAATTAGCTGGTCTGCCCTCACCAAAGCGTTACACCACAACACATGGCACCACACAAAAAAAAAGCATTAGAACACATTTTGTATCCCTAGAAAACATCAAGTGTGACGTTGTCCCAATTTCCGACAAGAGCAGTAATAGTAACAGTTCTACCTGGAACCATTAGCATTGGTACTCAGTATTTAGTACCTTATAGACGCAGCTCTGAGATGGAGGTGCCATCCAGAGCCTATTACTAGTGCCAGGGAAGACTGAGCACACAGAATGGGGACTGTTCATAAGGTTGCATTATTTTCATTTGCCATAGTGTCCAGAATTTGACTACCATTGACCTAATAAAAACATAGGAACCAGATTCTAGTTATTTATTTCGTACATTCTACAAAATGACAGCTAGAATCTGATTGGTTGCTAAAAACAACCTCCACTTTTTCAAACCCGCAGTTTAGTAAATCTAGCCCTTAGAATGTGGTAAAGTAACTCCTTGGTATTTTAATTTACACTTTGAAAATGCAGGAAGAGATGCCTCATATGTAGTTTTAATATATGGTTTAGTGTGTTTAAGTATGAACAGGTAACAGGGGAAGAAGAGGGACACTGGGGGATGGCCACTCCATGGTGGCACTTTTTTTTTATTTAAAGTGGACTATTTCAGTTCAGAATTAATCTGTTAGTTTTACAAGGGTCCAATGCATCACTGAGCATTCCTACAAGACATGGCTTAATTAACAACTGCTTAGGGAATAGAGAGCAGCATGAGCACACTTGTTACTTACATGTATGTTGAGTGTACAGAAAATTTTTTATAAACAAAAACTTAAGGTAAACTACCTGTCCTTAATCGCAAGGTTTGCTTATGTGCATGTCAGCAGTTTACACTCTCTATGTAAAGGCTATATGTAAACATTGGCATTTATGTCCTTTGCATGTTATCATTTATTTTTCAACCTTCTAGCTGTGCTGCTTAGGTCATTGACCTGCCCCTTCTGGTCCTATGAGCCAGACACAATGATCTGCTATGCAAAAACAGACTTTTTAACACCTTTACAGATGCTTAGTCAAATCCTACATAATACAAGTCATACGTTCATCTTTTGATATTTACATTAAAATGTAAAAAACATATTAAATTAAAAATATATTAATAAAGTGAAAATAAAAAAAGATTACTGTGACTGATAAAGTTAAAACTGCTATATTCCTGTAATTGTATTGCTTGTGAATGACTTGGTAATTTTATAGTAACAATTTTAATATATTGATTAGACACCATCTTTCGTTTCAGCAACCTTGTTAACATGCAAACAGTGATAAACAAAATAGTGGTGGAAAAATCTAACGGCTATTCAGAAACATCCAGGCTTACTGAACAGTATACCAATTAATGTTATTGCATCCAGATATCTCTCAGGTCTCGCAAGGAATATAAACAATCTGATTTTTTTTATTTTAATAAAAACTTGAAAGCAAAAAAAAAGTAAACTGGCAGATTGTAAAGTGTTCTGCCCTGCTACAGCATTGCTCTGTTAACTACCTTATTAGCTACATAATTAAAACATTTTAGACAAATCCTGTTCTGAAACCAAATTAACTCAGCCAAAATGAATGGTATAATAATAAAAAAAAAAAACCCCACTGTACAATAAATCATGTAATCTACTGCCTATTAGGCAAACCTACCCAGGTATTACATTCACAGATTTTCTGGTCTATAAGTACTACTTACTATGTTAAATGATGATGCAGAGACTTGACAGGAAAAAAGTGCAGCACATTACAATAGCTATCTCTGAAACCACTTGCTATGATCTAGTCCCTAGGCCAGTGTTGGCTAACCTGTGACACTTCAGGTGTTGTGAAACTACAAGTCCCAGCATACCCTTCCAGCAATAAGCTGCTACATATTGGCAAAGCATGCAGGGACTTGTAGTTTCACAACATCTGGAGTGTCACAGGTTAGCCAACACTGCCCTAGGCATTAAAGTGGATACAGACACTAAAGCATCACAGGTGATACTGAGCAATTGGCCTTGATACTGTATCAAACAAAATATCCGATAATAACCCAACAGAACTTCAAAAGGGTCTGTGTCAGGATGTGCTTACTCTGCCACCCTGTATTTTATCACAACAGTTTATTTGTGGTTTTACTGCCTGTCTTGGGGTTCCATCTAATCTCCAGTAATCTGCCGTTACAGACCAGTCATACTGGTGTTACGCAGCCAAAAGACACTCATTGACTATAAATGGCAACTGCAAACTAATTTTAGGAAAGTAGTGGCTGTCTTCACCAGACTCCTTCAGTGGTACCTGGAACCACTTACTTGTGGTTCAACCCAGAACAGGGGAATGGAGTGGAGTTTAGCTCACAAGATTACAGCAGATAATCGGTGTCGTGCAGGATCTTGTAAGAATTGTTTTTTTGCTCTTCAAGAGGCCTTACAAGGACTGCTACACATCAGTATGTGGTAGTATTGATTATCAACATGGCACGGTAAACCTTTACAATGGGCTGTACTGCCCCTTTTTATACAGCTTTTACACACATTGGCAGGGGGTAATTCAGCCCCCTGCCCCTTTATTAACCAATCCAGGCTGATTCACACAGCTAGCATATGATTCAGCCTGTATGGATTCACACTTTTTAACACAGTTCTCAGTGGCAGAGGGGGTGATTTCCTCCCCAGTCTACTCACCGCGAGAGGCATGGGGGGGCGGCACTCAGCTCCTTCTATTTCCTGGTGCAACTGTGCCTTGGCTGCAAGATTTCATCATATCCTGCCCAAAATAATTTCAGGACACCTACTCTGGGATAGAATTGTACAGTGAAGCGAAAAACTGCTCCAGAGGATGGGTGCTTAGATCCCGGGGGAGCAGTCTCCTAGTTGTCACTTGTGGAGCTCTCAGGGTTCCAGTGTGGCGCTATGCCTCCTGGCACTTTAAAGAAACCCAGGAGGCTCCACTGCAAGTCACTTTGGCTGCCACTGTACCGCGGCTGCCAGCAGGGCTACAGTATGGCGCCTCCATGCCACTAGACAGCGCTGCTCTTGCAGCCCCCTACGGGACCACCATTACTTCTCCCAGTGCTGCAGTGCCATATCTGGAAGTTAAACATTCAAAAAGATATTTCTTTTGAAATTAATGGTTTTTACAGTAGGCGCACAGCGCTACAAATTGACCTCTTTCGGGGGCCACAGCATCGGGCATTAACCCTTCCAGTGTTGTGAAGGTCGTTTTCAAACCAGCACATGAGAGGTATGTGGGCGATCAGGCCACGGTGTCATTATTCAGCAAGCTGGAGAACTAGATCAAAGACTGCTTTTAGCCCAAGTGTGCATTTATCTTCTCATCACACCAAAAAGGTCCCAGAGTGAGCTAAAAGTGACCCAGCCTAACTGGGGAACCCCATAATATTGTCATTGCTCCTTTCTTTTCAAAATCAAAAGTACATTTTTGCAACAGAAACATTTTATCTGTAATAATTTTAGTTTTCTGCCATCCAAATACTAGTATATGAAATCATTCATATTTAAACTTGTTAATCTCACAGTATTATAAATGGCAATGGTGTTGTATTACAAAAAAATTAAAACAGAGTGTTATAAACAAATCATAATTGGAAGTTTTTGACACTCAAAAAAGGTCTTCGTAAACAGTAACTCTCTGGCCAGTCCACTTCATTTTAACATTTAAAAGCATACAATGTTACTCCATCAGGTCACATCTCTGTCCAGACTTAAAATAGATTCTAAATAAGCAACGGATGTACTGCCTAATAGATTTCTAACTGTGACCTGGATTTCTTCCAGAAGTCCTGGGGGATCTTTAGCCACAGAAGCACAAAAGACCCATTCATTGTAATTACAGTTAGACCAGTTAAAATTCACAATGTATTGTATGGAGACATCACAGAGCAATACCCAATAATGAATGGAACATAACAGTCAAACCTAGTCATACTTTAAAGAGTAGAATAATATAAGCACGATAATTGCGAAGACCTCCATCACAATATAGACAAGTGTGACTGGATCACTATTAAATAACTTTTGGTAAAAATGTATTTAAAGGAAATAGTGCAGGGCGCATATTTATGTAATTGCATTTGCACTTATTCTTGTTTAGTGTAAGATAGGAAGTCGTTATTTCTGAGACCAGGAAAGAAATTTGCCTCTGTTTAACCTTGCTAAAAGGATATGCCTATTTATGATGCATATAACTTATACAATAGGCCTTTGTGGATGGAGGTCTGGTGTGTATTGGGATGTATTTAGTATGGAAGTGTCATGCCTGCTCTGGCCAAAGACCTCACCAGGGGGTCGTTACTGTGTGGACTGTGCCAGAGTGAATTTCATAGCTAAGTGTAAATTTTGTTAGCCTTGAAATGCATGTAAATTTCTGTTTCTGTGTGAATAGAGTATATCCCGTTTCTAAAAATAGACTATTTCTGAACTGTATAAAAGATGTGCTCTGTGAGCATATAGTTGTTCTTCTGACTTTATCTGACCTGACCACTGATACCTTAAATCAGTGGAACTGTCCTTGTCAGGACACTTGAGCAATAAAAATCTTGCTTTAAAGACCTGCTTGGAATCATCTTCAATATTGCTGTTTTCCTGTGATCTACAGATTAGACCCTAAAATCTAATCCGTTCTCCGGCTGTCTCTGCGGTTTGGACCCAAGCTATTCCAGTGCCAACGCTCTGCGCTACCCAGCAGCCCTGGTTTGTGTGATAGGCCAGGGGAGATCCATTCACAGCAACCCGGATCCATAGTAAGAGGTCCGGAGTTACCAGCCAGGTACACCAGCAAGGAGACACGCTAGAAGCGTCAGTGATCCAGAAGAAACCCGGTACGGAGTCCAGTGGTGGCAGCTTGTGTAAGCCCCTCCTACTGCGGCAAGAGGGCGCTTTTTGGATAACAAAAGGGAACGGTGCCAAAGTAAGCCCAGCCGGTTCCCAGCAACAACAGACAGGGTGGCATAGGTGGTCCATCCTGTCACAACAAGTAACAGATGAGTGTTGTAAAATGCATTGCTAAGAGGTGAAACTAATCACATTAATAGTGCTATTTCACCAAACTTGATACTTGAATCAAAGGCAGACTAATTCTATCAACTGACTGATTTAAGAGGTAGGAGTTCTCCATGTGCAGCATTCATCTCCCTGTGCATACTGTTATTAACTGCACAGCATCATACTCCCTGTGCATGTTTGCTGTACACAGCCTCCCTTCTTGCGCAAGTTACCGTTCGCTGCACAGCATCTCCCTCCCTGTGCAGGTTGTTATTCTCACCATAACATCTTCCTCTCTGTGCAGCTTTTTACTACACAGAATCTCCATCACTGTGAAGGTTGTTACTCACTGCATAGCATCACTCTCCTTGGAAAGGTTATTCACTGTACAGAATCTCCATGTGCATGTTATTTGTTGTAGGCCACATCCCTCCCTGTGCAGGTTATTTGCTACACAGCATCTTCCTCTGTGTGCTGGTTATTTGCTATATAGCATCTCCCTCTCTGTGCTATTCGCTGTTCAGCATCACCCTTCCGATGTGGGACGCAAAGGAATCCACTGTTCCACCTAAAGTATGAAGCCAGGAAAGCCCACTGAGCAGACACGAGACCCGCCGATGGTCTTGCAGGATCATGGACCACCTTCTCTGGCATGTCTGGCGGCCAAGGGAACATTATATTGCATGAGTGAGACTACAGATATGTGCAGACCTGCTTACGATGGGACATCCATCTATATTCAGTTAGTATTAGTGTGACAGGATGGACCGTCTATGCCACCCTGTCTGTTGTTGCTGGGAACCGACTGCGCTTACTGTGCCACCATTCCCTTTATCACAAATGGGCCCTCTAACCGCAGTAGGAGGGGCTTAAGCCGCTGCCACCAATGGACTCCTTACCAGCATCCAGAATCGGGTTCCTTCTGGGTAACCGTCGCTGCTAGTGTACCCCGTTGCTGGTACACCTGGGCTGATACCCCTGACCTCTTCCTATGGATCAGGGTTGCTGTGGATGGATCCCCCCTGGCCTATCACACTGGCCAGAGCTGCTGTGTAGCGGGCAGAGCGGTGGTACCGGAAAGCTGGTTTCAAACCTCAGAAAAGCCAGGAACGGATTAGAGTTGGGTCTAATCTGTAGGTCACAGGAATTTCAGCATGGAGAAGTTTTCAAGGAGGTCTTTGAAGAAAGTGATGCTTATTCGCTTTCACGCTGGTGTAAGGTAGCAGTAATCAGGAGGTCAGATGAAACAGGAATGATTTTTTAATACAAAACAGTGCCTTTTTTATACACATCTGGAGACTAGTTTTTAGCAGGAGGTAATCCGTCCTCCTGTCCCTTTAACCAATCTGGCTTGATTCATGCAGTCTGCATGTGAATCAACCCAGAGAGGTCAACTCCTTTTGAGATACTAGTGGCAGGGGGGAGTATACTTCCCACGAGCTGCCAGGGAGAGAGGGGGGCTCAGCCCACTCTCCTCTGCTGGTGCCTGCCTGTGTGTCTGTCTGGGTTGGGAGATTTATCTTTTAAGTCTCCCGCCCAAAATTACTTCCATGGACTCTGCTTCGGGGTCTGGCTCTGGCCTGGCTGAAAATAGTACCAGAGAGCTCCCTGCCTGTCGCTAGCTGAAGCTCTTTGAGCTCCAGCTAGGGACTTGGCTTCTTGGGACCCCCAGGAGGCGCTGCACCTCCTGGAGTTGTTGGATTGCAGGAGGCTAGTTTGGAAGTCCCTCCGGCAACCACTGAAGCCAGCTTCCGGGGGGTGAAGCCCCTTCTGGAACCCCAGGGAAAGGATAAGTAATTTTCTTTATTTTACACGAATACATTTTACATCTTACATCTAAAATACATATTTTAACATTTAATACACCTAGTTACACACCCGGTGCCTAGTGCCAGAAGTTAACCCATTCAGCGCTGTGAGACGGTTTCTTACCGGTGCTGCAGCACCTACATATTTCCATTTTTAATTTTTCCATTCCATTTTTTTATTATAATTACAAATTTACAATCCCCGGCGCTTAACCCTTTCCCTGCTATAGTGCTGGGTGCTACCCACCCAGCGCTGCAGCGCACATTTTAAAATACATTTTTATTTATATGTAAGACATTTTTAGTAATAACATTTCACGCAGCCCTAGCGCCAGTGATTTAACCCCTCTGGTGCTGGGCATTAACCCTCCAGGTGCTGGAGTCCATTTCAAGATGGCTGCCGCACGGTACGCCGGAGCCAGAGTTAGGTTTAACAACGTGTCACTAAGATTGAATAACTGATAGCTATATAAAGTTTTACCTATTTAACTATATTCAAACTACTTATCACTTTTATATTGCTCCATACTAATCATTGATTACAAATATTTATATATGTACATTTACTTATGAATACCGCGGCCACTACTGTTTATAATATTTGCCACTTAAAAGATGCACCGTGGTGGTTTAGATAGTTTGCTTGTGTGCACTCAGAGCTTTGTTGATAGGTCTGTATTGGCACAGGGGATCGCCCAAGTCTTCCCACAGAACTGCTGAAGAGGACTTGGATGATGGCACCACATATGGAGACCTGTAAGAGGCACACACAAGTTCTATACTCCATAATACTGTTCCCTAATCGTGAAGACGAAGGTGAACACAGGAAGATACCAATTCAATTTGTATTTAACTGAATAATTTTAAAGTTATCTTTAAAAATGGCAAATTCAATGAATCAGAGTAGATGACATTTCAATTTAATTTAAGCGCAGAACCAATTTGTCCATTATTTCATGGAAGCTTCAGTTCAGCAGACAGATTAAAAAACAAAAAAACAAAAACACGGACTAGATTACACAAATCAATTTGTTTCTAAATACATCTAAAATGGTACGAGCAACTTTTCTTGACATTTGAAAGAAATGCTGTGTTATACAACGTTTGAAAAGAAATATGCTCCCCACTTTTGAACTAGAGATGAGCGGGCTCGGATATCTGAAATCCGAGCCCACCCGAACCGGATCCGAGACAGATCCGGGTATTCCCGCCAATTGCAAAACCTGAAACCGAGGCTCTGAGTCATAATCCCGCTGTCGGATCTCGCGATACTCGGATCCTATAAATTCCCCACTAGTCGCCGCCATCTTCACTCGGGCATTGTTCAGGGTAGAGGGAGGTTGTGTTAGGTGGTCCTCTGTCCTGCTATATCTCGTGCTGTGCTGTGCTGTGTTCTGCTCAGTCCAGTGGTGCTGTGTCCTGTGCTCTGTCCTTCTGAGTTCAGTGGTGCTGCTGGGTCCTGTGCTGTGTCCTGTTCAGTCCAGTGGTGCTGTGTCCTGTGCTCTGTCCTTCTAAGGGCATTGTTATTTCCCCATTATTCCCAAATTAAAAAAATTACATAAAAAGAAATTATAAAAAAAAAAAAAAAAAATATCCCAAAACAATCCTGCAGTATAAGTCCAGTGGTACTGCTATATTACAAAGTTCACTGATTCAGCAGTATAAGTCCAGTGGTACTGCTATATTACAAAGTTCACTGATTCAGCAGTATAAGTCCAGTGGTACTGTTATACAAAGTTCACTGATTCAGCAGTATAAGTCCAGTGGTACTCTCCTGTGCCGCATATAATTTTTAAAGGCTTTGCCGAGTGTGTGTGGCTTAGGGGTACGCTCTCTTGTGCTACATATAATGGAAAACCAAAATTTGGAGGATAAAGTAGGGAAAGATCAAGACCCACTTCCTCCTAATGCTGAAGCTGCCACTAGTCATGACATAGATGATGAAATGCCACCAATGTCGTCTGGCAAGCCCGATGCCCAATCTCCTAGTACAGGGCATGTAAAATCCAAAAAGCCCAAGTTCTCAAAAAATAGCAAATAGAGAAACTTAAAATCATCTGAGGAGAAACGTAAAGTTGGCAATATGCCATTTACGACACGTAGTGGCAAGGAACGGCTTAGGCCCTGGCCCGTGTTCATGACTAGTGGTCCAGCTTCACCCAAGGATTTAAGCCCTCCTCCCCCCCCTACAAAAAATTTGAGAGTTATGCTGTCAGCAACAACAACAAAACAGCAAAGAACTCTGCCTTCTAAACAGATGACATCACAAATCCCCAAGGCGAGTCCAAGGGTGTTGGTGGTTGTCAAGCCTGACCTTCCCATCACTGTACGGGAAGAGGTGACTCCATCCAGCATTTGCAGCACGCCCTCTGCATATGCTGGAAGGATCACCCACAGTCCAGTTACAGATTTGGCTAATGAAGGTGTGAATGTTGTACACCGGGAGCAGGATATTGATGTAGCTGACCCTGAGGAGGATGTTGATGATTATGATGCAGACAGATACCAAATTGCCTTTCTCAATTTCTATTTATATTCTAGATTATACAACGGCTGAATAGTTTTCTATTTTACTCCTAGTCGAGAGGGGATCTGATGCAGACAGATACCAAACTGCCTTTGTCCTTTTCTTTGTATATTTGAATTTCTAGTTCTACAGTCTATGCAGGCTGCTTTTTTTATATTCAAAGTATTTACAAGCCTTGCAATCTAAATTAACTAGAGGTAGTGACGTGCTAGAACTCCACCCTCTATATGCTGCAGAGGATGGAGGAGCATCAAAAGGCCATTCAAGCCTACACAGCCACCTACGACATAGGTAAAGGAGTGGGGATGCGCCTGAGTCAAGCGCACTGGAGAATGATTTCCGTGTTGTGCAAGGTTCTGCAGCCATTTGAACTTGCCACACGAGAAGTCAGTTCCAACACTGCCAGCTTGAGTCAGGTGATTCCCCATATCAGGCTTTTGCAGAAGCAGCTGGAGAAAGTGAGGGAGGAGCTGGTACACCATTGCGATTCCACCAAGCATGTAGCTCTTGTGGATGAAGCCCTTCGTACGCTTTGCCAGGATCCGAGGGTGGTCAGTCTTTTAAAGTCAGAGGAATACATTCTGCCCACCGTTCTCGATCCTCGGTTTAAAGCGTATGTTGTGTCTCTGTTTCCGGCGGACACAAGTCTACAGCGGTGCAAAGACCTGCTGGTCAGGAGATTGTCCTCTGAAGAGGACCGTGACATGCCACCAGCTCCACCTTCATTTTCATCACTGTTTGTGCAGTTCCAAAAAAGAGGAACTGCAATTTCTAGTACTACCTTCTTTCTTTCTCTATTTAAAAGAAACTAAATAACTGACATTTATAGTACTACCTTCTTTCTTTCTTTCTATATTTAAACTCCCCCCCCCCAAAAAAAACCTGCCATTTCTAGTACTACCTTCTTTCTTTCTATATTTAAAACAAAAAAAAAACCTGCCATTTCTAGTACTACCTTTTTTCTCTATTTAAAAGAAACTAAATAACTGCCATTTCTAGTACTACCTTCTTTCTTTCTATATTTAAAAAGAAAAACAAAAAAACTGTCATTTCTATTACTACGTTAATTGTTTGTGCAGTCACAAAAAAGAGGAACTGCGCCCTTAACTGCTATGTTGGTTTTAGACGTCCATCCGGTGTCCGCCATCTGTTCCCTGGAATTCAGACCAGTTGAGGTTTTTTTTATTATATTGTGGCCCCGGTATCAAATTGGGTACTGGGGCCACTCCACTACGCAGTCCAGATACTTGTTTGGTGGAATTGAGACCAGTTGAGGGTTTTTTATTATATTGTGGCCCCGGTATCAAATTGGGTACTGGGGCCACTCCACTACGCAGTCCATATACTTGTTTGGTGGAATTGAGACCAGTTGAGGGTTTTCTTATTATATTGTAGGGACCACTCCCCTACGCAGTCCAGGTACAATTTTTGGTGGGATTCAGACCATTTGAGGGTTTTTAAATTATATTGTGGTGACCACTCCTCTACGCAGTCCAGGTACAATTTTTGGTGTAATTAAGACCAGTTGATGGTTTTCTTATTATATTGTAGGGACCACTCCTCTACGCAGTCCAGATACAATTTTTGGTGTAATTAAGACCAGTTGATGCCGGTTTTCTTATTATATTGTGGTGACCACTCCTCTACGCAGTCCAGATACAATTTTTGGTGTAATTAAGACCAGTTGATGCCGGTTTTCTTATTATATTGTGGGGACCACTCCTCTACGCAGTCCAGATACAATTTTTGGTGTAATTAAGACCAGTTGATGGTTTTCTTATAATATTGTGGGGACCACTCCACTACGCAGTCCAGAAAGATACCTCATTGCAACGTTTTGGACTAATAACAATATTGTGAGGTGTTCAGAATACACTGTAAATTAGTGGAAATGATTGTTGTTGAATGTTATTGAGGTTAATAATAGCGTAGGAGTGAAAATAAGCCCAAAAACTTGATTTTTGAACTTTTTATGCTTTTTTCAAAAAAAAATCCGAATCCAAAACCTTAAATCTGAACCAAAACCTTTCGGCAGGTGTTTTGCGAAACAAATCCGAACCCAAAACCTCAAGCAAATCTGAATCCAAAACACAAAACACGAGACACCAAAAGTCGCCGGTGCACATCCCTATTTTGAACGCATGAATGCTTCATAATGATAGTGACATTACAGAACTCTTGTTATTCAGTACCGACAGAAAAAATGTATAATGCCCAGCAATGTTGTTATTGTGACAAATTTGATTTGGTAAGTTCTATAAATTAATGCCCAACGGACACCATTTTATCTGAGGTTACTTGCACAAGAACAGCCTCTAGCAAGGAATGGTTTGACATCAGTCATACAGCAAGATTATTATTATTATTATCATTTATTTGTTAGGCGCCACAAGATTTCCGCAGCGCCGTACACAAAGCAAACAGTAGACTATACAGGGTATAACAGTACAGAACAATAAACAAAAATACCAATGCTTCAGAAACTCCAGTTAGGTTAATGCAGTAGAGTCGGAGTAGAAGAACAGGTGTGGAGACAAGAGGGAAGAAGGCCCTGCTCATTCGAGCTTACATCCTAAGGGTGGGTGAACGAAACAGACACAATTGGAGGAAGTTGAAGTGTGGGGAGAGGGACCGGGAGGAGAGAGGGTAGAACGTTTGGAGGAGATGCGGGTTAGGTAGAAGGTTGGTAGGCTTTAAGGAACAGGTGAGTTTTGAGTGCTCGTTTGAAGGAGCAAGATTTCATTCTTCTCATGCCAGTTGAGCTAGAACAGGCATTTTGTGCACAAAATAGCTGAGAATTATATTCCAGGATTGGCTGTTGCAATCGGAGTTACAGCATACTAGTGCCATAGAGAATGTTAATATTGTAATAAATGTCCCAGTCTATACTTAACACAACTAAGGTGATGTATCATGTTCTTGTTTAAGCTTTTATAATTATTATTTGTTATAGTGCCAACATATATGCAGAACTGTACACTAAAGTAACCTTCTGTTTCATATCATTGTACGTGATTTGTAAGAATGGTCCTGCCCAAACAAGCTTACATCCTAAAAAGTGGTGGGGAACAAGTGATACATAAGTTAGCAGAATAGCAATTGTAGCTGGTGGCGAGGAAAATGCATGTGGCCACTGTAAGACAGAAGAATTAGCAGTCACCCACATTAAAGCATCTACTGCCAACTGGCATTTTATGCAGTAGAGACATGAACAATGAATTATTCAATGCAGAAATCTTGAGACAGTTAACTGCTGGCATGGCAACCGTCACTGTCCCTCACCATTTATCTTAACTGAACCTCCTTCCTCTTCGGGTTCTGGAGAAGGCTTTCACTATTTTGCTGCACGGGCACTCATGTGGTTATCTGCCAGTTTGGAGTAGCTGTGCGTTTGCCATTTTTCTTTGGCTATATGATCAGTGTTGGACACAGAAGTCAGGATACTTGTGTCCCCATCTTCAGAGAAGTTGCAAATACTATAATTTCTAATAAGGCCCTCTGTAAAGGATAGTTGATAAGTGTGACAGGATGGGCTTACTTTGCCATCTTGTTGTGGGGGGGGTTAGTTTTACATATTTGCTTTGGTCGTGCTTAGATTCAGTAACTTGTCATTACTGACAGCTCCTATTGGTGCTGCTTGACCACCAGATACTTACCAACAGTGTAAAATAAGCAGTACCATGGTGCCCCCAGTTTTAGGAGACTAGTCACACCCACAACCAGATTCCTTCACTGGCACCTTGCTTCTGGGTGCTGTAGGTAGTTGCTTCACCACCGCTTTAATGGTTACTCTGGCTGATTTCTACTGACCGCATACTTTGGATTAGGACTGCTGGGTAGTGAGGAGATTGTTGACTCAGAACACTGGGTTAAACATAGGACAGCTGGGGTATGGATTAGAGATTTAGCTCGACTGGGCCAATGGAAAGGCACTTTTTGTGCGTTTATCTTAAAACTATGCAAGAGTACAGAGCCATCCTCTACAAAGCTTACTTGCCATCAACAAAGTGACAAAACATACTAACATTTGGCATCAGGTTGTAGCTTTGGCCACTGGGAACAATATGGTGTCTAAATATGGGATTTAATAAAGTTTACTGTATTCTGTGATTACACAATAAAAGCAACTGCTTACGCAAGTTTGGTTCATCATTTTGTGTGTCAAGTTATACTATCAGTCAGTATGTGTACAGTGAATGTAATTCCTGATCAGTGGCCGTGTCTTTATAAACCTCCTCCTAGCTGCTTAAAGACAAAGGACAGAGTGGGTTCACCAGCAAGGGTGTTCTTAGTTTGACTATCAGCTAAAATCTAACTAGTATGGACCAATCCTCATTGAAAAACAATGACTGAATACAAAGATTTTATTTTACTCTGGCGCTTCGAGATGTTTGTCTACTTGGTACATCCTACTGCAATTTTGAAACACCCAGGGCCCGATTCGATAAGGCACGCAAAACAAACAAACTGCTTACTTTTTAAAATGTACGGAAATCGAGCATATGCACGTCTGTATTCAAGATACGTGTGTTGCTGAATATGGGTCTGAGTTGCTCTGCTCTACCAAACAATGTCACCTATTAATAATATAGTCATTGTGACTGGATCACTTATAAACAGCTTATGATATAAATTTAGTTAAAGAAAATAGTGTAGGGCGCTTATTTATACAATTGCAAATGTATTTATTTTTGATTTTGTGTGTATTTTGGTAAAGGAAATATCTTTATTTCTGAGACCAGGGGAAGATATGGGGATAATGTTTTTGGTTTTAACTTTGCTAGAGGAAATGCATTATTTCTGAGGTATATGCCTGATGCAATAAGCCTTTGTTGGTTAAGTCTTTTGTGTACTTTGGTAGGGAAATGACTTGTTTGGGGTTTTGCAATTTTTCTTTGGGAATGTGTATTCTGCAACTGTCTTAAGAAAGGACCCATGTTAATCTCATGTTAATTAGACCTTTTGATGTGTGAGGGTCCAGCACCTGAAGACACAGAAAGGTTTAAATAGACTTGCTGTTATATTTCTTGTGTCTAAAACAAGATGCAGGAAATCACAGCAAGTTTTAGGATATCAGATAAAAGTGTAAATATTGTTAACTTTGCATTGCATGTAAATTCATGTTTGGGTAAACAAATTGCATCCCGATTCTAAAAATAGCTCAGACCTCAGGGGGCTGGCTTACCCTGTGAGGCTGTGTCCAAAACTGTATAAAAAGCATTGTTTTGTATTGAAAATTATTCTTCTTGTTTCATCTGACCTACTCACTGGTACCTTCAACCAGGGTGAGCAAATAAACATCACTTGCTTCAAAGACCTTTGAAACTTATCTATCCCTGTGACATACAGTTTAGACCCAACTCTAATCCGTTCCCGGCTGTTTCTGAGGTTTGGACCCAGCTTTCCGGTACCACCGCTTTGCCCGCCCCCCAGCAGCTCTGGCCAGTGTGATAGGCCAGGGTGGCTCCATCCACAGCAACCCTGATCCATAGGAAGAGGTCAGGAGTACCAGCCCAGGTACACCAGTAATGGGGTACACTAACAGCGTCAGTTACCCAGAAGAAACCCGGTAAGGAGTCCAGTGGTGGCAGCATTTGTAAGCCCCTCCTACTATGGTTAGAGGGCGCATTTGGGATACCGAAAGGGAACAATGGCAAAATAAGCCCAGCCGGTTCCCAGCAACAACAGACAGGGTGGTAAAGGCGGTCCATCCTGTCAGTCATTAATAAAAAATAGAAAAAAGTATTTTTCTCCCTCCCTCATAAAGTGCAAATATTAAGAGGTTATGAATGTGTACTGTACATAAAAGGCATTTTTACGGTTGCTACTGATTGCAAACACATGTACAGGGATACATACACGACAGTCATTACTAGTAATCAGCACTTACACCCGACCTATAGCTGGTGCAAGTGTTACGACAGAAAAACATGTACCTTTGAGATGTCCAATGCTTGAACTGGACGCTGTTGCGTGTGCTCAAACTTGGCACGCTGTTACTGTACATTGACTTAGTGCATGTGCCTAGTCCCCTTTTGATCTGGCCGTTAAATCATACGCTGTAGTAAGGGCCATTTGCACTGTTGCTGCGTTCACTGGTGTACGGTCCAATTCCGGACATGCGCAAAGCGATTTTACGACATTTACATTCCTTAACGAGTCAGACTCACAGTATATATTTTTGAAACAAACAATTCACTGCAATGTGCACAGGCTTCTGCCAAAACCATAATTGCTTTTGTTTAGTAGAACAACAAATTCCCACAGATGCATTCATACATGCATGACTTGGGATCTTGTTCTGAGGCAGAAATATCTTTTCGCAGCCAAGAGTTTAACAGAATCAAAACCTTTGCTTTTGCCAAATAACCAATGTAATACATTAAATAAATTATTTAGATCCTTAATTTTCATGGTAGAGAATATTGAAGTCCAGAAATAGGTCTGCCTGGCATAAGCTAGATCAGAGTTAGGCAACTCGTAACACATCATGGCCGCACGTTACTATTAAACCCGGTAATAGGTTAAAATTACATTCAAAGGAAGAGACACCAATCTTTAACAACATTTCAGACATTTTAAAGATAAATAAGTATTTGAAGCTATGACAAACAAATCTGACAACTCCATGTGATTTCTGGGTGACCAGATTTTCCACCAGGTTTTGAAAGTTAGGTGTAAAGCTGCAATTTTGCAGAGAGGTTTCCATCTGTCAACCTGTTGTGCTCGTTTTTTAATGTGCCCCATGATACAAAATGTTTGTTCACATGTGTGACACTGAAAATCAAACAATTTGCAGCATGATCGTGATCAAGTTTAGTCTTAACCCCCTGCTTTATTTACCATCCAGCTTCACCCTCTACCAGAGCTCTTATTACATAAGCGCAGGGGCTGTGGAAGTATTCAAAGGTCCTACAACAGAGAATTGGAGTTGGGGCTGACTTGGCATAAAGCACAAAAAAGGATGAAAGGGGCAAAAAGCAGGAAAGAAGTGGTGACCAAGGAGAGGCTAGGCGGGACGCCTGTTCCCCCTCACTGAACTAGATACATAAAACTGACTATTTAGCAACAATGATACAAGCTCTGCAAAACAACAGTAACAGAAAAAGAAACAGAAAAAAACAGAAAACAAAACGGCTTTTATAAACAAGTTATGTTGGACATGAGTGCTAATAGGAAGGCCCCATACCCACTGGCATGAGATTTACTAGTGTTTTTAATACTGCAACACAAAAAACAGGTCTGAAAATAAAATCCACTGTTTCCAATGACACTATATCCACTTGTGTTTTTATTGGCAATGCTGGATTTGCCATACCCATTGAACTAATCATTTCCATATCCCATTGTACTAGTCAATGAATTTACATCAAAACTTAAAACACAGTGGGAGGGGGGGGGGGGGGGGGGCTACGAAAGCAGCTAATAAACATTGTGTTGACAAAGCAATGAACATGCATTTTTTAAAGGAATAGACAAAACACACCAGTGGGTAAAAGACCTTGTACACAGTGCAGCATCAGCAAGAATGGTAAAATGTTAGTCAAAATGTTTAGCCTTAAAAATAAATATTCCTTTTACAATTGAAGCTTATAGTAGAACAAGAGCAGGTAAACGTATTCCACCTTTTATATCCAAATGTTGCCTATGGTAGCTGTGCAATAATGTCCTTCGTTAATAGAACAATTTAACACAGTGATTGGTTTTTAGTGAAAGCTTGACGAATGCGTTTGTAATATAATGTGGGAAGATGCCAACCTACGCAATAAAGGATTAACCTGGGTGGCATCTTTGCATACTGAGAATATCGGAACTATACGGGACATGATGCTTCAACAGTCAGCGAAAACTCACCAGAAGTGCCAGCAGGATGGAATTTTCCTAAATAGACTCAAACAGGTTAAATCAGGTGAGAAAACAGGACAGTAACAATAAATAAGTCCTTAAGCTTAATCACTTTGTCTGTTTTCCCCTTCTCTGATAGACAGCTCAGAACCAGCACTACAGGGTGGTGCCACACCACTGGAGCTAGCAGATCAAATGATGCTCTGGATCGCTAGCTAGAGTCATCCTTCTACCAACCCAACACCTCTGTGGAAAATCTAGGGTGTATAAAGGGGGGCGCTAGCCAGGGAAATGGGTTGGTGCGGATTTGACTGCCTCAGGATTCTGGCTCCAGTGGCCTGGAAGATCAATCACTATACAGCAGCAGTAGAAAGGCTCCTTGATATGTGCAAAGCTGTGAACCTGCCAGAAGCAGAGGGACAGCCAGCAGGGAACGTATCGAACAGATGGCGGAAGGCGGTGGATACCTTGGGGAACCAGAGACTGCTGATGGGTTTGGACTGCTGAGTATTTGGGGTTACTGTGATGCATCTATTGTTAATTTTCCATGTTTGCTAAGCGTGTGTAGTTTTTCAATAAAGTCATTTTATTTGGCTTTATTCAACTGGTTCTCTGCCTAAGCAAATCCAAACTCGTGGTACCAGGTCTGAAAGCTGGCAAATAGGCCGCCATAGGCAAACTAACCAAACTATTGGCCTGGCAACGTTGTTAATTCCAGGTTTCTCCACAGCATCTTTAGTAAGTAATGGCTTTTGAATATATAGGTGGTAATGTGCTAACATATTGGAAAAATTTAAGTATACAGTAACGGACGGAGACCAACCCGCAATTAGCACAGATCATCACTTATTTACATAGCGCCACTGATTCCGCAGCGCTGTATGTACAGAGAACTTACTCACATCAGTCCCTGCCCCATTGGATCTTACAATCTAAATTCCCTAACATACACACACACAGAGAGAGAGAGACTAGGGTCAATTTTGATAGCAGCCTACCAGTATGTTTGTTTTGGAGTGTGGGAGGAAACCGAAGCACCCGGAGGAAACCCACGCAAACACGGGGAGAACATAAACTCCACACAGATAAGTCCAATCTAGACTGATGACAACCAGTATCTGATTGGCTGCAATGGGTCCCTACACATTTGCACAATGTTAGCAGCATCTCTCAGAAATGGGATCACACTAGCATTCATTTAGGAAGAGCAGATCTGCTGTACATGTGTCAATTCTACTCAATTGGTTCATGTATATAAAAGGATTAGTAAATAAGCTTGGGGACCTTTCTACATATCATACTTGCCAACTTTTCCTCGTTGGCTTTAGGGAGATCCCAGGAGAGGTGGACGTGTGGGGTGGGGTTTGACGATTCGCATCATTTTGGCCAATTACAGAAGGGGGCGGGGCTAAGATGGCAACATTTGTGTCATTAAGCCCCGCCCCCACAACGTATCTATTGCAGGGGCGAGAACCGGGAGGTTGCCCTGTTCTCCCGAGAGGTCTCCCAAAAATGCGGGAGTCTCCCGGACATTCCCGGAAGAGTAACTAATAGTTAAAGAAAAGCAGCTAATGAATCTCTAGAGACTGAAGTGTCTTTTACATTTGTGTCTCCATTACTGAAGTCATGTTGACTTACCTGTCAGTGTTTGATTAAATCTTGGTCTCCATGAAAATGGCCACCACCATATGCATCAATACATGGACATAGGGACAATTTCTGAACTGTGTCATCATGCCACAGATGGCAAAGCCACACACGTCTTGTACTGGCTCAGCATCAAAGAGTGAGGGAGATCACCCCTATTTCAGGGAGTCTCCCTGACATTCAGGGAGAGTTGGCAAGTATTACATATATAGATGTGTATCTATAATATAACTTATATATTTAAAACACAGTGTGCTACTTAGCTTTTCAATAAGTGGTCCAAATAGACAGTACAGAAACTACATTAAAAAATATAAAGGAAAAGTGGTTTAAAAGGCAACAATTTTAATAAGTAAACAAGTTCAGAGACCCATTCGCATTGCAGATAAATTCTTAAAATTCTTTATGTCTGATATAAAAACTATTAGAGTGGAGATCAGCAGACACATGTTTTGTTCTTTATGTAGGAAATGTTTATTTACGCATGGAATGAGAAACTGCACCTATCCATTTGCTTTCTAACCTTGCACATGAAGGCAAATTGTTCACAAACCACTGCAAGTGTGTACCTAAAATGACCGGCAATTACAACCAATATCTAATTGTATTTACAGGCAGCGCCAATCAATAACTCATCAATTCCAATCAGCCAATGATCTTCCAGTTCATGGGGTCAAACAACATGGAGCTCAGGTGGTTCATCAAATTGGGTAACCCCAGTGTGTATGAGCAGCTTTAGAGCCTGAAAGGGTTTCAGTGATTTCCAACATATACTATACCATCAAAACGTGTGATTTACCAGTCAGGACCGCATGTAAACCAACGCCGCATACGCACTGAAAGCGCACAGGCCACCTGCTTTCCCCTCCATGCAAATTATCACACCAATAAGGCATTGATGATGTAGTGCACCCTGAATCAAGCCGGTTAGTCTGAGAGCATGCCCAATCTGAGTGGTCTAAGCACAGAAATCATTGGCCCATTCCCCCATACACACGTCATTTAGAGCGCATATATATGTACACCTACAATCGGCTGTCTGAGGACGTTGGAATATTCGCACTCAGACACAGGCACGCATTCATATGTGATATGAGACATGCACACATTATGACTGTTAGTGACAAACACCAACATTGTCACCAACACTTTCACTGATGATGGTTACCACTTGCTAAGATGCTCCTCTCTCCGCCTGATACACTATTGCTTGGCAAGAATATAGGCATGAGCATAATTAGGGCACAAGCGGCACCGTCCAACTGGCATTTGCCAGAACAATCAGGTGGCCAATCCGGCCTTGTTACACTGAATAAGGGATACAAAAATGTAAACAAACTAACACGTCTATAATTACGCCAATGTTGGACTTCAACACTAATTAATGGTTACAACACCATGTTTTTGCTTTTAAATTTACATAATTTCAAAATGTTATTCTCCTACCTTCCTAACACTTTATGATTAATAGATTGACTGGCTGTCTCCTTCCTGTTAGATGGTGCCATAAACTAATGTATCTGTATTCAGATAGGAAGACTGCAAGATTTCCAATGGGCGTCACATTCAATATACAGGAAGTATCAGCAAAAGTAGCATGTCCCATATTCTGTAATAAGCATACTGTAGACCCCCTAGTGTTTTCAAACATAGATAAACTACAATTTTACCAAGACCTCTGTTTCTAAATGAGAACAGAAGTTGCTTTTATACCATAAACCACCTGTCCCGGGGCAAAGGCAGAGAATGGAATATGTATTCTGTTCTGCCATCATCCTCTCAGTAGTAGGCGACATGGATATTCCCCCAGCCTTAAAATATATTGATGTGACCCTTGCCATATAGGATATATTTCTATTTATTGTGTACAAACACAGAATTACTGATAAGACTGTAAAGTGACTAGATTTTAAATTGCACAGACTGCTCTGCTATAAGGGATGTGTGCAAGATATAGAAGCATAAGGTAAACAAGTACAGCACACATTATTAATGAAATAAAAGTGGAGGAATGAACCAGTGAAGACTAGAAGTGGGAGCAAGATAGGGTACAACTGGGAGTAAAGCAAATACTGCAAAAATTGTACAAAACAACAAAGTTACATTTAGAAATAAAAAAATAAAAAAAGCCTACATGTTCTCCTGCAGCATGTGTAAATGTAACTTATATGTTCCTATTTAAAATTGTATACACCAATAACTAAAAATACATTCCATGTGCTTTGTTTTATACAGGCTAAGCATCCTGTATACATTTAAGAACTGACAACATTCCATTTCTGATTTAACTTGTGCAACAGGAACACGGTCCTTGACCACTGACAAGTACTGCTGTTCCTGTGTGTTATAAACAGATGTAGGCAGTGGTATTGTATTATATGACTCATCCCTAGGGGCTATTTGTTGCTTATGTAGATTAAGCCTGAACATAATTATTTTATGCGTTAAAAAGAAAAAAAAAGATCAGTAAAATGAAATATATGAAGGGGGGGAGGGAACCTACAAGCGTTTAAGCAATTAAGCTCTCAGCAAAGACAAAGCAATATAATTAAATTATTTTAAAAAAGATTTTAAATATTAAATAGGCTAAATAAAAACAAATACAAAAAAAAACAATTCTATAATAAAATACTTCCTTATTAAATACAGTTGTTCAGACAATTTAGCAATAGAAAACAAAACTGTGTCAAGAAACATAATCCTAATGTCACACATTTACCGCATGCCTTTTAATTTTGGTTAAAAAAACCCAATGAGCTGTAATTACAATGTCATAAGTATGAGGAGAAAGCAACAGCATATTTCTACTGGACCAAATCAAGGGAAGTCATGCACCATGAAACACATACTTCCTAAACTAGACTATGCCATTGCCAGCACTGCAGTGCAGCGGCCGTGTTCTAGACAACTAAATCTGCACCAGTATCAAATATCCCCTAGGCATTCAAGAGACAATTCGCAAACAAAAGTTGCACCTACAGGAATTTCTCTGGCTGCTCCCATTGGATCCTGAGGATGACATTGCCGAGAGGTTTCAATGAGTAGAGACAGAGGATGGGAGCTGTCCAAAAGCCTTCAGTTACCAGGCAGCTCTACTGAAGTGCATTCTCTGTGCTGAAGAACAAAGAGGCTGGAGAAAGAGATGCAGACAACCTTCTTTTTTAAATGAATAGTGCAGAGCTTTACAGTTTTTCAATTGGCTGCTGGTGCACACAGACTCATACATGGACATTACTAGCTCTGCCTTTACGAAAGCTGAATATGAACCGTCAGGCTTGCTGGTGCACACATATTCATGACTCTAATAGGGAATGTACCACATGCTGTTTGAAAGAAAGGGGTGGCCAAAAAGCAGCACTATTTCTTAGCAATACTACTCATCACAGGCATCGTCCATATCAAATGTAAAGCCCCAAAGTTTTGCAGAGAAACAAAATCACAAAACAAATGTAGGAACAGCTGAAGCATTTAAGAAAAAGCCATGTGTATTAAGATTCTATCACCCCTGCCATGACTACAATGAAGCAATATTCCTTCGCCTTCCTTTATGGTCTTTGACATTCTTGTCACTGCCTGTCCCTATTATATTATATTATATACCAGGGTTTTCTCCATGCTCATTAAAAAAAAGGGGGGAAAAAAAACTTGCTACATTTGGTTTTGATATGTCACAATGCACAAATATTATATATAGAAAGGTAAAGGTTTTCCCTTTCAGAACATATGTAAGGCAGGTTGCTAACCAATATGGCACACACACTTATTTAGCAGTTTCTGCAGCCTGAAATACTATACTTGCCATCACATAATAATTGGCTAGCCCATTGAGCACAGGGCATTACAGACGGATGAGAACAGCTACATTGAATACACTTAATTCCAGAAGCATGCTCACTAAGGGGTATATTTAATAAACTGCAGGTTTGAAAAAGTGTAGATGTTGCCTATAGCAACCAATCAGATTCTAGTTATTATTTATTTAGTATAGTCTACAAAATGACAGCTAGAATCTGGTTTTAATAAGCAACATCTCCACTTTTCCAAACCCGCAGTTTAGTAAATATATACCCAAGTCTTGTTGCCATGGGCAAGATTCAAAGGCAAATAGAGCAAAGAATTTACTATGAGATAAAGGTTTTATAATAAAACAATATACATACACATGAAATTAAGATGGCATACACTGAATAAATGGAGTAATAACCGAAGCGGGTAGAGGGGGGGATATTTACTTGTTGACAGACAAAAAAAATCACAATGAATAAAAAAAGTCTGCACTCTGAGCGAACACTTTTAGGGGTATATTTACTAAACCGCGGGTTTGAAAAAGTGGAGATGTTGCCTATAGCAACCAGATTCTGTCATTTATTTAGTACATTATACAAAAAAACAGCTAGAATCTGATTAGATGTTATAGGCAATAGCTCCACTTTTTCAAACCCGCAGTTTAGTAAATGAATGCTTTTAGGGGTATATTTACTAAACAGCGGGTTTGAAAAAGTGGAGCTGTTGCCTATAGCAACCAATCAGATTCTAGCTGTCATTTATTTAGTACATTCCACAAAAAAACAGCTAGAATCTGATTGGTTGTTATAGGCAACAGCTCCACTTTTTCAAACCCGCAGTTTAGTAAATATACCCCTAAAAGTATTCATCTTCCAAATGCATTTACTAACATGCCCAATAACGATCCCACTAATTTCAATAGGATCATTATCGGTCATCATGCTTGTTTTTGTGTTGCACACAGTTTTAATTAGCCCGATTATCCAATACCACCTGCGCCCTCACAGTGTGTGTAGTGCCCCCAGTAGTCTTTTGTCTAAAATGACTGTTAAGAAAACAACTGCTTGCACTTTGTTGCATCTCAAGTGTAAATACAATGTTAAAATCTCAAGTATATGTTATACACTGAATATAAAAACATAAAATTGAACCAAACAGGGCTGTATATGACATTAGAAAACTTATTTCTTAGGGTTAATTAACAGCAAAGCCCGTCTCATCTACTTATTTTGCTGTGTTGTGTTAGCCTTCGACATGTCCCTGATCTAATTAACCTAAGGGTCTGTGGAAAACAGTGGGATAGAGCTGCAGTCGACACAAATACACTACAGCATCACTCAAATTAGCAACCCTTTATGAGCCAATGTTTAAAGCCCCATTAAACCTAAACATTGCAAAAATGATCTTGTTACAATCATAAATATAAGTTAAAGCATCAGTTACAGTCAAGTGTTATGAAATTTTGTTTTCACATGTAAAAAGCATTGAAAAACAGAAGAGGGTAAGAAAAATAATAACTAAACATGAGGACATAGAAGAAAACAGACAAAATGGAGTAAAAAAAATAAATCTATTTCTGGGGCTTCCCAACTGGGGAGGGAGAGAGGTATTACTAGGAAGACAAGACCAATGTATCAAATTTTAGATAATTGGTCAAGGCTGAATTAATGCAAGTTGTACTGTATAAGCGATCAGTCACAAAGTACCTTCCTTGCATCACAGGGAATACCTACATCAAACTTAATGTTCTCTTGTTCTAAATTCTAATATGTATCTATAGTGAGCATAAGAAGGAGATGACTTCACTAGTGATTGGAGGAGTATCTACCTTTCAAGTAGGGGAAAGGACAGTACTGTGTAAGGGGGTTGCCTGCTCTGAACAGGTGATCCTGACATAGACCGACCTCAATAGGTGGGTCTCTGTACTATCACCGACAGGCTGTACTTTCCTAGCTTAATTTATATTGGAAGACTTAGTACTTGGCCAATGCATACCTTCCAATTTTTGAAGTTGGGGAATAGGGACAATGTGCGTGCACAACCACAAAGCGCCAGAAGAGGCCTGTTGGCAGTAAGCAGGGATTCCTGAGAAGGGGAAGAGAAACAAACATGGGGATAAAAAGGTTCATTTGACTGCAATTATTTACCCCACCATCCCAGCTATGGAGGTGCGGTGTCACACCTATTAAAACAAAAATAAAACATGATGCTCACACATTATAAAAGCTAATGGAGTCTTCATCATCATCAGCTATTTATATAAAGCCATTACTTGTGCAGTACTGAACAGAGAACACACTCACATCAGTCCCTGCCCCATTGGGGAGGGAGGGAGTAGAAGAGAGACACTAGGGTCAATTATTACACAAATGACAAGAGTGCCAAACTGCATTGTATATTTATTACTGTGTCATACCAGTTATCCATTTATGCAATGTGTGATGAGAATGGAACAAACGTAGACATATGGTATTGATTTTATTCATTTTTCAAAGGAACCACAATTCGCTCTAGGCTATAATACAGGCATTTGAAAACACTGGTTACTCCAAGTTCTCATCATCATCATCATCATCATCTATTTATATAACACCACTAATTCCGCAGCGCTGTACAGAGAACATACTCGTATCAGTCCCTGCCCCATTGGAGCTTACAGTCTAAATTCCCTAACACACACACACAGACAGACAGAGAGATACTAGGGTGAATTTGAAAGCAGCCAATTAACCTACCAGTATTTCATGTAAGCAACAGTATGGGGAAGCTAAAGGAGGTTTTCTTCAGTGAACTTTAATACAAGAAGCCGCTCGCATAGAAAAAAAAATGGAACAAGGAAGAAAAAATATATATCGACATTCATTTGTGAATGTTGTATGTAACAGGTCTGAAGTTCCTTCATTTCCATATTTGTATAAAATACATAAGCGTTCTGTTAGATAGGTTTAATGGATTGAACTACAGATGGCAGGAATAAAAGCTGCTTAGCTTACTTCATTAGCACTGTATACATGCTTCAATGCTGAAGAAAGGCTTTTAGCAGAGTACACAGCAATCTACTTCATCATTTTCATCAAATAGAACCTGTTATGGAATGGTATCATATATCAGAGCTTTATATAAAACAGAGGTAAATAATATATCGGATGTAAAAAAAAAAAAGTGTTTATGTTTTGCAATCAACGCCTGGACCACTGCACTCTACTCAAGTCTACCAGAAAAAGCACTGCACCGCCTGCAGCTGGTATGGAGCAGCCAATCCAGCCCCGTTCCTGCCACTTAACACCTGTTCTCGACTGAATGCTAAAAGATGGCAAATCTATTTAAACACTGGTTTATTACTATTCAAAGCCCTACATTATCTGGGTCCTATATACTTGAAGCAGCATCTGAAACCCTATACTCCCACTCGCTCACTTTGATTCACAGGCGAAGTACTCCTACTTCTTTTTGAGCCGGAGCTTTAATGTTTGCAGCTCCTACTCCTTATCTCTTGCTGCTTTGCATAGTTTGAGATGAGTCCTCTCTAGAGATCTGTAAAGGTCTGAAGACTTACTTGTTTACTCAAACACCGACTATCATAATACCCAATACTTAGATCTCTGTTCTTTATAACATTAATCTCTTCTATGTATGATTATTATTATTATTATGTAATTGCAAAGTGCTTTGAGCTCTACTGGAAGAATAGACCTATATAAAATACAATTATTAATATCTATATGTAAATAAATCTGCCCAGTGTCCGGTTCTTTTGCTCAAAGCAGACATGTTCACACAGCTGTTCAGAGAGATGGTGGTACTCTGAGTTGCATCACTTTGGCGGGGACTGTGCACAATAGTATACAGCTTTATTTCATACTTCTCCCTACTCTTCACAGCGCTGCTCTTCCCTGTATTTTTCCTGCTGTTTTGGTGTAGGGTTTGCAATAGGCCCTAAACTAGCTGCTGTGGGGAGTGGGTAAAACCATCTTCATGATATGAACATTTTATTATCCCATGATTGTATGGATTAAATGTGGGTGTTTTTAGACTACTGCTATTGTTATAGGCTATTTCCCTTCTCGTGAGTGCCAGTTTGTGGCCCTTGGTGGGTATTAACTTGTTAATTTCATACTTTCCTACTATCCTAGAATGTCCGGGAGATTCACAGATTTCAGGTATTTCTCCTGGACCCCACGGAGAGCAGGCTCCCACCCACTCCCTAGTAAAGTGGGGAGGCCTGAATGACGCGATTCACAACAAGTCGCGCCTTTTGACAGTGCCTCCACTCTGCAATAACGAAATTGTGGCATTTTGCCGTGGGGACAAGGCCAAAATGACACAATTTGAAGCGTCTCCTTTCCTCCACTTACGCTTGTCACTGGATCTCTCATTACAGTTGGCAGGTATGCTTAATTTGTCTTTCTGCTCTCATTGGTGGTGAAAATGCTCTAAACAAACTGTAGAACACATAGCGCCAAACATTTCTGATCCCCTTCATTTATGGGACATAAAACGCAGAGGTAAAATGAACACAACAGGAGCTGGCAAGGGAATTAACATTGACAGACAAAATAATGAAGTGTCTACAAATCAGGGTACAGATTTATTTTTCCACCCATCTGAGTCACTTATGTGCCATCTTCCCTCTCTCTTAAACCCCACTAAATTCCATCTATATAAAGCAAAACAATAGAAATAATTCATATGTAACCAAGCCATTGATAAAGGCTTACAATAATTAAGTAATGTATAAAAGCAAGACAATCAGTAAATTGAGTAGACAAACCCCTGCCATCAGAGACATGAGGTTCTGTGGGTTTTCCACAAATCACATAAATTCTACTATACCTGTACAGTAATGATGGCACTATATAATAAATGATAAATAAATAAAATGAACAATGCAAAAGTGAAACCTATAGAGAAAGTAACCTAAATGGCTAGAACAAATAAGGAAATAACTAATTCTCCAAGTATTTTTCATACTGTATAAACCACCCATACAAGTAATCAGGACAACCCTTGCTTATGTTAACACTTAGCTCAGGTTCACATTCTCTGCAATTTGTATTTCAAAATAGTTTAGCACACGGCACCGAATGCTGAATTGTAATTAGTTTTACAGTTTTGTTCAGTAACGGAAATGCCTTTTCAATTAGGAAACAGTTTTATAAGCCCAGAGGGTGTGTGAGAAAAACACAATTCAGACTTGTTCAACTAAAACTGCTTATTTCAGGAAAATATCTTTCAACCTTCTTTGTTAGGCTTATTGCATATAAATACATAGATTTGCACCACGTTACATCGAAAACTAATAAATTGCTCAAAATCTTTGGCCGGGGGGAAAAAATAAAATAATGAAACCATTTCATTATTTTATCTTTCTCCCTTGCCAAAAGGTTATTTTGGTAATTACAATTACTCGATTTTCTTTGACTTCTATTAGTGAAATGTTATGACATTTGGACTGATCATGCAATCCAGGAAAGTATTTTCTTAATTTTTTTCCCCCCAATATGCACATTTGCCAGCAACAGATACACACTTTTAGTGACCAGAAGCTTGATTTGTACATAAAGAATTGAAGATTGCAATGTCTGAGAACCTTCAGGACTCACTCACACCTTTTCACTCGCTAATGCACGTTTCAGCTGCTCTCTCAGGAAAACTGGGAAAAATAGGACAAAAGGTTTCTTATAGGTTCAAACCCATTATTATTAATGCTATTGTTAATTTGTAAGGTACCACATTGTTCCATTGTGCCAGACATTGAGGAAAATAGGGCACACATAAAAGGAGGACATACAAGTCAGACAAAATAAATACGGACAAGAAAACAGTGTATGGAGGATCCTGCTCATTAGAGAGCTTACATTCTAAGTCAAAGAGGGCACAGCTGAAACAAGAGGAGCGAGTTGCTTAGAGTGGAGATTGGGACAGTTGTGAGGGTGTACTAGAGTGGGCAGTATAGGTGGGTGTAGTGTAAGCAATAGTAAAGAGGTGTTTTCAGTGAATGTTTAAAGATTTGAAGGCTGTGAGAGTCTTAACAGGAGTGGTAAGGATTTCCATAAATGGGCAGCAGAAAGTCTTGAAGGTGGGAGTGAGAGGTGGTTACTAGAGAGGAGGCTCAGGTCAGAGGTCAATTTAAGAAGGCAAGAGACGGAGAGTATCATGAGACATTTAATATGTATGAAGGGATGGTGCTGTTCAGGGCTTTGTATGCAAAAGTGAGTTATTTGAATTGTATTCTGAAGGACATGGGGAGCCAGGGAAGCGATTTACAAAGTAGTGCAGCAGATGTGGAACGACGAGAGGAATATCGGTCTTGCTGCGGCATTTAAGTCTGACGGAAGCGGGGATAGATGGGTGAGGGGAATGCCAGATAGGAGGTTGCAGCGGTAAAGGAGGAAGACGATGTAAGAATGGGTAAGAGTTCTGGTAGCATCTTGGGAAAGAAACTGGTGTATTCTGGCAATATACATACTTGCATTCTAAATTGAATGACACATTTGAGATAATAAATCACAGTACAGTAGATGGTACTGGTAAAAGCGCAACACAGCTAAAGTGGAAAATGTATTAAAAACGTATTCATCGCACATGTCAGATTTCCTGAGCTTTTACCCATTTTCCCAACAAATGTGTGCACAAGCCATCAGATAAAAGTTATGCGACAATAAACCAATGTATGATTTTCCCACGGATACCAATTTTCAAATGATAAATCATTGTATATGCATCTCATTAGTTACAGAGATGATCTAGTGTATCTTCTGAAATTCAGTGCTCAAATTACACAGAAAATACGGAGGCCTTTAAAAAGGGAAAACATGCAGACTTGCTTGTGTTAAAGCAAACAGCTGTAATACGGACAGCCCACGGGCAGATTTATTTAGCAGCAGGTCATAATTGCAAAATTAAGTGCATCTATACATTAACCTTTTTGTCATGCCAACATGGAAAGGACATTTTTAGTTCAGTTATATGCTCTGAATTTTGTTCTTCCAATGACACCGCAAACCACCATTTATGCATAAGATGAGATGTTACTTCCTGTCATAAGGTGGCGACTGCTCCCAAATAAGTGTGATAAAAGGCCAATAAAAGCTTACAAAATAGTCAAGATCAACTTTTTTTGTATTGCCCTAAAAGTATCCCTTTATCACTCTTTCCCTTACATCTAATAATTAGTTCACACCTGTTAGGTTAGTTCCTGATCGAACTTATTCCAAATGTGCATTATTAATAATAGTGCTAAGTGCACCTACTTGTCCACCTAGAACATTTCAAAGATCACACCCACCACAGGCCTTTGTACCTGCCTTCCTTTTGGGAACTTGACATCACACTGCATAGATGCCAAAATTCCAAGATTGGAAAACCTGGACAAATCAGCCGCCCTCTGGTCCATCAAAGCCATGTACAGATCCACTCATAAAGCGAACATTTAGGCCGAGAGTTAGTACATTCATGGACGTCAATGCTTGTATCTAGCGAAGGTCTGGCGAGACAGCACTAGGATCTGAATCTAAATCAGAATATACTGTGTTTTTAAATATTAATGTATTTTAAATATTAACCTCTGAACCCCAGAAATAACAATCTAAGAGGCAGGAAAGGGAATTTTATTGTTCAGTTCGTCAATACTTAAAATAATGGAAATTGTTCTGGGATGCGATACTGGACCACTAAGCTGTCGATGAAACATAAATCCAAAACACTGGCCTATTTTTTATGAAGTAACAAGGACACTGTCCAGCTACACTGGAAGTTCTAGCTCGCTGTGTGACAAGACAATGAAGTAACCGGGACTGACAGATTGACGCTTATAACTAAGTAATACCTTGGGGCCGTCAATGCTTTGATAAGCAGCTGCATGTCCCTGCCATTTAACAGCGGAAAGTAAATATTTCTGTACAGTGGCATATACTACATATACTACAGTATATCTTTACTTATTTTAAATTTTTTATACTAAATAAGATTATAGAAATGAAAACATGAGTTTCTATTTATAGGAAGGACAGGTCTGCTACATAATGTTAAAGGATAGCCCATCTCAAAATGTTTCCATTTGTTTAAGTTGTCTGCAGGAAAGTAAATGTAAATATACGGTTTACGTATTTTGTTTCCACAGCTAGAAGAGCTCTATTACTCCCTCACCGTCATCCTTGTTGCTCTAAGCAAATGTGATGCAAACGGGCTGTTTAACTGCTACTAGCAGCAGACATTCTTATATAATATATAGAAAGTCTTTCTGTATTTCTTTATAACTCCAACAGATAGATTGCAGGGGAAATTTTTAATACCAGGGTATAGTGTGCCTTTAACAGAGGTTAATATTTCACAAACTGAAGGGCTGATGCATAGTTAGTACTACACTAGCATGTGTAGTGTATCTTGAGTGAAATCGCTCAACGCTTGCCCAGAAAGTTGGCTCATGCATGTGGGGCCTTAGCAGATTTACATGACTGATAACGGAGGTTGAGAACAGTAAAGACATGTCCGCACAACTGCAAACCACGAAAGACACACATACGCCTGCAAAGCTGTACTATTTGCGGTTTGTCGGGGCAGATGCAAATAGCGGATGATGATAACAGTCTGCGGCACTAGCTAATCGCTTGCAATTGGCTGTTTGCCATTGCACCAATGAGGCGGATTTTGTCGTCACTCAAGCATATACTATGCTTTATTGGGCATGGTTAGTGTGGTTTTTAATACACAATGCACTTTGTTGTACATAAAACAGATGGATAAAAAAAATTGGGCACAAGTGGATGTGTCTCTGGTGTGCTCCTGGCAAAACCTGGGCAAATATGCTACTAGTGCAGCCTGGCACAAATTTTTTTAGAAGCATACGCCTCAGCATATGGGTGTAAATACGCTATTTTTACCTGTAACTTTGAGTGTAATTTTGCCCAATTTGCAACTCAGCATCAGGTCCTGTATGACTAAGACAGTAGGTAAGTTATATAACATGGTGATGGATGTCATTTATAACATTTGCTGTAATGTTTACTCATCATTTAATGTACTGTGGGCTGCTTTCCTTATGCCCACACCCATGTGAATATAATTAAAAGGTCAATTACAACTTCCTAATAATATCAATTGTAAAGTTAATATTTGCCCATAAAATGTGTCTTATCGTAACCCCAGAAATACATTTTCTAGGAGCTTCTTGAACCCCAAACGCAGTTTTCAGTACGCAGTTCTATTGGGGATGGGTAACCAGCAGTGATATCTATAACTACATCTATATGTGTACTATAACTATGGGCAATGACTGTGGCAGCAAATTATAATTCAAAGTTCAGTGCAAATATGCATCCAATAGCAGCAATTAGCAACGTCTCTCTCTTATGGCAGCATCACCAAGCTGCCTGTAACCTGCCTGTGCATCAGCTGAATCATCTGCACAGAAGGCAACATAAAATGGAGTTGGAAGAGACGAGACCAGACAGTTCTAAGAAGCATACCAGCGTCTTTTATCCAAGTTAACATACCTAAACCTTATTACTTCACAGTAGGCCAGTCAATAATTGTGCTGTATAAGCATTTTAAATAACATCACTGTACCCTCTAAACTGAAGCTCATAGTTACCATGATGTATTACCAAATGTGTATGTTTAATCCGAATATATTTAATGGAAGCCACTTGGATGAAAGTGGTACTATCCTTTATTTCCTCCTAATGTTAAAGGAACACACAACGTTCATAACAAAACAGCAATGAGACATGATTTAATTCAGCTCAAGAGACGTTAAACTGGTTTCTGGTGATCCCAGGGAACAGACGTTGGTCAACATTGCTGAACAGTATCTTCCCATGGAAGTAGTAAAGTATGTGAATTAAACAACATAATTACATGTTTCTTAAATGTATGGCTTCACACAAGTCTATCATCACAATCCAGTGCTGACTGCTTTTTATGTCAATGACAATTACTATGCAATATCATGAATCATCACTGCATGAATCACAGAACATGTTTCTGTCATCTCACCATCTGATTAGGTTTGGTGCCTCAGTGCTTACTGAAATTACAACATACAGTTATCTCTTAAATACTCTTCTATTTAAGGAAAATTCAGAAAATGCATCTGTGACGCTTACAGATAAAACATAAATCAATGGGGTAAAGATAATTTATAGCAACTGTAGACACCATCCATTATTTACTGAAATATATACCAGTACCACATGAAATGTACCAAACCAGTATTCTTGGTGAGTAAGTTGTGGCAACATTTCATGGAGTACCAGGATGGGACAGGCACTTTCACAGAGCGGTCATATTCAAGAGATACAATGTTTAGTGGAATGAACACTGCATTTTGTCGAATATATAGTCAATAGAGCTGGGAAAACGACTTCGTTCTGCTTTGTGGTGTGGCTGGGGTAGGACTGGGAACACTTAAGGTCAAATTCTGCCAGTAAAAAGTGCAACATTTTGCGGCCAAATACATGACAAGGCAAATATTTTATGGAACAGTTTTAAAAATTTTGCCCATGTGACAGCCGATAGTGACTACTCCAATAATTCAGGTAATGTTTCAGATGCTAACAAGTCAACAAGAAACAGACATGCTGCAACATGTGACAACAAACCAACATGAGCAGATCAGCAGCTACTCGAGGTACACTGCGATTCCTCATAATTAAACTGTTAAAGACTCTCTCTCTGGTTCTTGAGCTGTAATGTACCATAGGCAATTAAGGAGCTATTTGTGACAAAAGGTTTTAGATAAAGCATCACTCCGACACAATGCAGTATAATCACTCCACAAAATGTGCCTAAATTGAACAGAATGGGCCATCTAGGATGTACCGTAGCTAAATGCTCAAACACAAGCAGACTAAAAGCACCACCAATTATAACAACAATGCAGATAGATCCACATGTAAGCAAAGCGGTGCTTTTAGTTTTGAGATTCTTCTTGAGATGTACATTACAAAACAAACACAACGTACTTTACAGCACCATGAAAAGAATTAACTCCATGCAAAAATTGATTACTTAGAACAGGTGGCAATATTTTCTCTTCTAACAATTAAAAACTGCAAAGCTCAAGCTGTCGGAGTATATCTGGAAAATTTAGTCCATCAAAACTCGAAGTGGTAGATTTAAAGTGTACCCGTCACTGCAATGCAATTGCAGTAGGAAACAAGTGGAGGTAAGAGAACCAATCACAAGCCACAAAAGTATGAGAAGAGAAGGAGGGCCAGGAAGAACGGCTGATCTGAGTAATCCCTGGGACTTCATCTATTGGAGGGAGGAGGTTGGTAAACTATCGTGTAGGTGGTACTATAGCAAATTATTTTATATTAAGACAATTTGAACCACACCTACTGCAGTATATGAGTGAGGAAAGATCCAAGACAATTTACCAGCATTGCTTTATACTTGGCTGCCATCAACACATCAGTCCATCACCACCATTGTCCTATTGCAAAATCACTTGGTGGGCCTTTAAGAATTTAACAAATTTCAACATCAGATTGATCAATTTTCCCAAATTTAAACTACCACTTCACTTATAACAGGTTTGTTAAACATGGTTATACTGCCCTTTTGAGGCATTATAAATATTCCCCTCTTGAGCTATTAAATTACAAGCTAAGAAAATGAGAATGGATAGTGGGCATTGTATCCAATATACAAATAATCTAAATTGTATTGGGCAATTTGTCTTAATTGAAAAATAGGGACTGTACAGGCACAAATCTTTAAAACCTAGAAAGGTTCATAAAAGTTAGGAACATGTGCAATGCAGATGTATTTTTTTTTACATCTTTCTGACGTCTTCAAGATGAACAGTAGCAGATTCAGTCTTCCTTTAAAAACATTTCTCTATAGTGATTACGTATTCACCCCATGCTATAAACCATTCTCCTGTTCCCTGCTAATGATTTTACAGTCAGTGATGATAAGCATTTGGGCACTCCCACTTCAGTTCCATCTTGGAATACATAAGTGCTTCTACCCACTATCGGTGCACATAATGGGTATTTATGCTATACTAGCACAAGCTAAGTTACCATAACGACAGCAACATCAGGATTCCATGGGAGCATGCTCTGAATAAGCATACTGCGACCACTATAATGGTTGCTTATAGAGCAGTAACGGATACAGGGGGGACGACTGGAGCAATCACCCCCCCCTTCCCCCTCCAACAGGGGCGTTCTGCCTGCAGCTGCACACTATGTGTTTCAAACACAATCAGAGCGACCAGGCAGCATACTCTGCCTGCCGAGACGGACCTGCAGCACATAGTGTGTGGCCGCATACAGTCCACAGAAAAAAGTTTTTTTTTTGCTTTTTTTGGGGGCAGTGTCTAAATCCCCTCCGTCTACCTAAACTTTTTTTCTAGATCTGCCCCTGTTATAGAGAGACTTTAGATATGTTACAAGATTAGGGTTAACAGATCAGTCAAGTAAATATAGAAACATAAAAGCACATGTATTGCATTTTCAGAAAAGAAAAAAAAAACAACATTTATTTCATCTGTCTGTATTTACATAACTGATCTACTATGTAACATCAACCCACCAACAGTTACACAATCCAGCCCTTGCGGACAGGGAATCAAAAAGAACAGATGCAAAAAAGATAGCACATAAAATAATATTATTATTATTATTATTATTATTATTATTAATATTAATAAGCAATAACACAAAACAGAGCATGCTGTTCATTCATTCTTAGCAGACTTTATAGAGATGTTACAATGGATATGCCAGTTTTGAGAATCACATATCTTTAATACAGGAAGAAAAAAAAAACTAATCTGACATTTATAGATATACTCAAACAAGGACATTGTAAACAGTGATTTATTAAGACAAATTCATTTACCTTTAACATTCTCCAGTTCCTTCCTGTAAGAAAATACAAGAACATGTTAAAGAGAATCACTGGTGATGGGCAGATAATACATGCAGTGCTCACATACAGCTCATAATGCTTGTTGCCAATACAAAGCAGATGCATAAAAATCAAGTGGAACATATTTCTCACTTGATATACAAATTAGCAACCTTTATGAAGAAATTTAAAAACCCTCAATGGTAAAACCTTTTTTTTTTTTTTTAAATTAAATTTAATACCATGATTTCATGGTTATGAAATCCACTTCCCTTTATTTGTTAAAAGGAAAACTAAAATGTGTTGGCCTGTACATAACTTCTGGCAACTTTATCTTTTCCATGTGCACTTTTTAGCCATGGATTTGCAAATTGTTTTTCTCCCCTAGTGTGATGATTATTACTGATTGTTATTTTATGTTGAATTCATGTATGACAATGTGAATATTTTATGTAACCTTGTAATGTAATGTCAACGTGTGCTTTGCTAGATGACATGAGTTTGAACGTCTGCAAGTGTCCTTAATCTTTTGAAACTAGCCAAGCCCGGGATAGATGAGGGTCTTGGAAGAGTTTGAAGCCCCAAAGTTGTAAACCATCTAGCTACTCAAGCAGAGCAGAGGTGAGAGATTCTCTGAGGTGCCCAAACATATATCTTAGTGAGATATACTTTACTTTGGAAAGCTCTGTGTCATTTTGGGAATCAATCTGATTTAATTGAAAATGTAATTCCTAAGGTGGGGGGTGAAGAGACTGTAAAAAGGGTTTAAAATCTTCTGACAGACAATAACGTGTGCATTTTCATGAGTGGTCTATCAGGACTGAAATTTCCCATTTTCCTCAATTGTGCTTCCTCACACATAAAGCCAAGCCTTAACTAGTAAGCAGTGACCCTGATTTTATATCCCATTTTATTTTCTGAAACTTATTTGTGCATATTTATTGTATATATTGTTATTAATTTTTGTTACTAAGCTTTGGAACCATTTTTCAGATTAAATAAATTTAATCTAGTGTATTCTCTGTGATTCTTTCTGAACTTACAAAGTCCAAGGAGGCTCATGCTACATGTGTATGTGATTTAAGTGTGAAACATTAATAAGTGGTTCTCGTGAACGTAAGGGCACCATAATAAATCCTTTTGGTGGCAGAAAAGGTATATACATTGCTAAGTGACTAAGGTGATGCCAGTCACGGCCAGCTGTACAGATTGCTGTATCTGGGACAGGATGGGCGTTCGTGACACCTAGGTTATGAGGACACACTCCTGGGATCTCTAGATATGTGGAAGCAGCTTTGTGTCCTATGCTAGGGCACAAAATAAGTAACTGATGATATAGATATACGTGGGTAAAATCACACAAGCAAGCTTGAAATATTATCTATTTAGTAAAAAAGCATATGCAAGCGAATACATTAAAGTGAAGGTGGCAATCATGTTCTCTCATTGTTATTAAATCTAAAAGTAGATGTCATTTTTCAGGCTGGACTAATAATGGGCAAAATTGTTTAGTTCCACTTATGGCCAGCAGAGCCATCTATCAATGTATATTTTTTGCACTATTAGGGGGGCATTCAATTGTGCGCGATGTGCCGCTGAACTTCATGGCTGCGCACATTTCCAGGTACTACGGTACTTCAACATTGCAATGTTACATCGCCACAGAGTGCCTTCAAGACCGTTCTGGAGGAACTCTGCGGCTAGTTGAAATCCCCTCTTCAATTTAATTTATATAAAATATTTTTAATTTAATGTTCAATAGGATCTCAACAATAATAATTGGTTATATAAACCTATCTAGTGTGTCAGACATAGAAATGTTAAAGTAACATAGCATAAGCTAACAATCTGTACATGAGTTTACATAATACTAATACAAGTTTCTCCAGAGATTCGACACCTAAGATGTCTGATAAAGACATTACATGGTTTCCTGCCACACTCAAAAAACATACTGGTAGGTTAATTGGCTGCAATCAAAGTAGACCCTAGCCTCTCTCTGTCTGTCTGTGAATGTTAGGGAATTTAGACTGTAAGCTCCAATGGGGCAGGGACGGATGTAAATGAGTTCTCTGTACAGCACTGCGGAATCAGTGGCGCTATATAAATAAATGGTGATGATGATGATGATATAAGGACAAGATTTTACTTACTAGGAGTAACACGTAATTTCATCAACATAACTCGGTCATAGACACAAGTGTCCGTTTACTGGTGCCATTTGAATTCCTAAATAAACACCCTGTGTCATTGTTTTAATTTTGGACCAATGTTAACTCTTTGTATAATTTATGTATGACTTTTTAGCTTTTTTTGTGTTATGTTTATCAATGTACACTCTACCTGTTAGACAGCAGAGCTATTCAGTAGTGAAGGGCTTACATGGACTGTCAGTGTGTTGGTGGACCTGCTTCTATACAATGAATCTTACTTTACCTTTTTAATACAACAATCAGATGGGAAAATTATTTTACTTTAAGAGTACAATATAATAGTTTGGTTTACATATTAGGGCAGAATACTATACATTTTGCACCCCATCATTGGCCCCACCATCTCAAGGTGGTCTAGACTACGGACTAACTTATCCTCACTTGTTTTGCCACTGTCTCCCATATTTGAGAAGCCGCTATTCCCACCATGTTCACAGGTCGGTGCGTTTAAGACTTGGGCTTAGGAGGGGATCACACGTGTCGGCCAGCTGATTACTTTCTCATGTGTGTCTCCTTTTGGCCAGGTCCAGGCTAAATCGGAGTTACCGAACTTGAAAATATGGAGATATCTCCAAATTAAGCACTTCTTGACCGTACGGATACACCTAGAGACCTCATGGTATTTGAAATGATGTGCATGGCTACAAGTTGCCCTCCACTTACTCCACACTATTTACACACTTCTTATAGAAAACCTGTTTAGTTCTATGCCCAGGTTTACTATGGCTTGGGAACAAGATCTAGGTGAACTAGTTCGGGGGGCTGACTGGCCAGTTATCTTTGATATCACCCATGCATGTTCCGCCAGTGAGACACTGGCGGAACTGTTGTAGAAACCCACTACAAAGTTCTGTTGAGATGGTATAGGTGCCCGATTAGCAAAGATCTACTGGAGAGTTCCGGACTCCTGGTGAAGATGCCAGAATGCCCCATGCACTCCTTTACACATCTGGTGGAAATCTGCTGTATTCTGTTCCTTCTGGACCCAGGTCAGAGTTATCTACTGAAATATTAGGGGACAAGGCTACCGACAACCCTGCTTTTTGGCTCCTTAAGAAGACCAATTCCCCAATATCTCGCTCCAAAAAAACCATTCTGAAACATTTCATTTCAGATGCAAAAGCACCAATACCGACCCATTGGAGATCATCTACTCCCCCGGTTATTAGGGACTGGTTCCAGAAACTGGAATTCTGCAGATCAATGGATGAGCTGTTACTCTCAAGTTTTCAGATTACTATACAACTTGGTGTCTCTGGTTCGAATTCCAGGACTCAGGAAAGTTTGCTTCCCTGACCAACTCAGCCTCCCTCCACCCACCTAGAAGCGGTCCGAGTTAACCTCTTGCTATACAAAGAACCCCCTCCCCTTTCCCTCCGATGCCCAAGTGGTATTGTCACTCTTTCTCCCTTACATTGTCATCATAATTTGTTTCTGATTGTTTACTACTATGCACTCATTTTGGTGGTCTTGCTATCCTTGTCTATGCTTCTGTATTCAATTGTTAATACCGCCTGAAAAATTTAATAAAGAAAAATTACATAAAAGAATACTATACATGTGTGTGTTAAGCCATGCATAGATAACTAATTTTTTTTTCTTTTTTTAAATGCAATTTGTCACCCAAGAAAATCCTGTAACTTGCTTCTGGGATAGATGCCATGTCATGGATTTATTGTATGGACCTTTTATAAATCATTCCTGCAAAAATCCTTATTACTGATAAAAAGCGGAGACTGCACCAGCTTTAATATGCTACCCACATATGCAAGAGCCAGAGTTGTGCTATGTTCACAGACAGCTTCATGTGATTATTCACAGCATAGTGATGGTACTAAAGTACCACAATTTAACATTCTCATAGGCAACTATTACCCCTATTCTAGTGAACTTCTAGTGAAATGATCATAGACTGTATAGATAACAAGGGGTCATTAATTGTGAATGAATGAAAGACAGACAATTTACCATCAGCACAGTTTTTTTCACTAAGCGTGGAATACCTAACAGGAGGTACTGCTGCCTGCCAGCATTGAAGCCGTAGCAGAGAGGTTCATACAATTAATCAAACAATCGCAAGAGCATAACAGAAACATGGCTAAGAAACCATAAATGTTAACATGAATACAAATTGTTTATGATCAATATTAAAATATATAAATTCTCAATTTAAAGTGAAAATGTATCATACCCAGGTGCTACATGTGGGGAAATGCATAGATGAATACAAGAGGCACATGTGTATAAATGGAATTCTTGCTTTAAAGCTTATCTGGAATATTTCACTTGCAGAACAAAAGGAATGACACAGAGCACTGGAAACTGGAATTATCTCACTTCCTGCCTCTCTGCAGCCTTATGGTAGATGTTCTAAATCTATCCACGAAGCACAAGTGTTCTGTACTTAAAGATGACAAATGGAGTCTAAGTTTAACATAATTTAAGAGAGTCTTAATCTTGTCTTTTTTTAGGTCAAAATTAGTAGGTAAAAAGCCTATTGTGCACGTACTTATGTTTTTTTAACATGGCTTTGCATTTTATTTATTTTTAAAGCTGTACAAGTCTTTACAATCAACCTGACACTAATGAATATTTTATTTAGCAAATGCATGTTGCTCTTCCTAGTAGGGTCAATCAAATTTCAACCAATTACTTTCTATTAAAAACAGGACAACACTATGTCTAAAAAACAAAACAAAAAACAACAACTAAAATTAATAAATGCATTTTTAAAATCTACATAACTATTGCTAGCAGATGTGTTATATACCTAGTAAAATTCATGTATATTTTTAAATATTTAGCTTGTGGCAAGTAAGGCACATGCATGAAGAGCATTACAAAAATAGTATTCTGACATATAACCACCTCCTGCCTTCTACTGCCAAATTACTGCTCAGTGTGACACGCTTCCTCCACAATAACACCTTTCAAGCATACATTTAGAAAGGCAAGCCACAAATGTTTGAGGTCTGTGGCTTCTGACTGGTTTCTCTAGTATAAATAGAGAATAAGCTGCAGCATACAGAGAGTGCAAGATGAAACTCATAAGACAATATAAAATCATTGCACCAACACTTGTGTAAAGAGCCTAACAAGCCCTTTGGTGGACAATGTTCAGTGAAAAAGATTATGTCTGGAAGGATCAGCAGTAGTGGTGCAGCAGTGTTGTAAAATCTGAGGCACCCATTGACGAGCAAGAAATTCATGGTTATTGCTCCTTGTTTATGTGGTGTAATTTATAGCTGTGAAAAGATTTCCAGATGCAGAAGCACAGTACTTAAATCTGTCTGAACACTGTTCCATCCTGAAAAAAATTGACTACTTTTGGCATGGATGTAACTATAGTTGTGTAGTTGCTCTCAACAGAAATACTGTAAGAAATGTGCATGGACATTGCATGTCTGCTAAACTGCATTAATTGATCTTCACTGTGCACAGCAATGCAATATGAGCTTTGAGGTCTGTTTATAAGGAGTGCCTGCACAGTAACCTGACCAATCAAACCTGCAGAACGTCCAGGTATTCTACTAGCAGTGGCATTAGACGGCTTCAGCTGGTGCAAATGGAATACAGGCACATACCACACTAGAGTTTGATTTCTGTTTGGTTACTATGCATAGTAATCACAGAAGCCGTCAGGCATGACAGGTACACCACGGTAAAGAGGAGGGTAGGCACAGGTAAGTAGCTGTATCTCACACACACTAAATAGTAAGATATAAAGTATTTTTACTCTATTTTCAGGCTGACATTTTCTACAGTGCTGTACACAATGGGGCAGACATTCAGTAATCCGAGACAATCGTAGACCTAGAAAGGTACTGGGGGCTTACAACATATACGTCTTTGTTTGCATTTTAAAATAAACGATTACTAGTATGTGGTGACAATGGTCTCACCTGCACATCCTGGTACACTAATCTGTGGACATGACCTTGGCACTGACCTTTTCTTTTTCTTGTAGTTCTCTAGCTGCATGTATTGCATGTACTGGAACCGCTGAAACTCACATTGCTCACATAACTCCTCCAGCTCTGACAGGCGTTTCTCTACGTCTCCAAAACTTCCTTCAAGCATAACTGAACAGTGAAAAAAAAAAATATATAGAAATGACTAGAAGTATAGCACAATAATTAAAGTAAATACTTTATTTTTATTTGTTTATTTTAACTTTAAGGCAGGAAGCCAGCGGCAAGCTACATAGAAACCGTGTAATGTTCCACAAAAACAACAACTGCAAAGGGCAATGGACATTGGCAGCATATAACGTATGTTATAGAGCAGTGTTGGCTAACCTGTGACACTCCAGGTGTTGTGAAACTACAAGCCCCAGCATGCTTTGCCAATATATAGCAGCTTATTGCTAGAAGGGTATGCTGGGACTTGTAGTTTCACTGGAGTGGCACAGGTTAGCCAACACTGTTATAGAGAAACTACATTTAAAATGGAGCTGCCCCAAAGGAAGCTTCCCCACATCCAGGGAGAAATCCAGTGGAGTTTTCCTGTTCTAGGACTGTGTCCTATACCTCCCAACGGGCAGCGGTACAGAGCCCCACACAGGCTGCATTACATGAGCCACCAAGTAGAGTAAACCTCCATGGGTGATGTTGTCTTCCCCGAGCTCACCTAAGGACAGGTGCACTGACAGGTGTACCGCCCCAAAAAGTGTACTGTAAACACCCTCTAATCGAAACACAGCTGTCCAATGAAGTGCTGCTTTCACTGCATGCGCCATTAACTGCCATTTGAAATTTTATAGTTATGTCACGCTCAGAAAACGTCTGGTCCAGCTTTAGTTCTAGCAGCAACTGTGTGGCAGGGTTTCATCAGAGGGAAACCAACCAGACTTCAACCCATTATGGAAACTTTCTTACAAAAGGTGATTGGGGCGATACTTGGGTACTCAATTTTAGACAGAGTTTTCCTTTTGTGAAGGGAGAAATAAAGCACATACAAGCAAAGACAGGATTACTTGTATGATTTGTAAGAGAAATCTAAACCAATTTATTAAAATAAGGATAGTATTATTACCGTGCAACTCATCATTTTGAAGCCATTAAATTATAATGTGTAAATCTATTTATAGATTGCACTTTATAGACTAAATGTGTCAACTGTATCCACAGCAATGCACAGGTCAAGCCATTAGCCACATTATTTCTACAGACAACTGAAACAAGTAGTGTACATTATTTAGAAAACAAATAGTTATGAACAAGAAACAAAACAAATCTGATTGGTAATTTTTAAATAGAATACACTTCAGAATTTAACATTTCGTATTCTTATATTAATACGACAAACTTTAAAAGGTTCCGATGTCCCCCCCCCCGGCTATATATCAGGTAAACCTGACAAAGAGTAACAACAAAGCTAGCATAACTACCTGGTATAATATTTTAACTTCGCAAGTCGTTATCACCAAATCAAAAATTCAACTCCAATGGGAGGTAGATCTCCAGGTAGTATTCACGGAGGAGGAATGGGAACGTATTTTTCGAAACTCTTTCACAATGTCTGAATGCCTTAATCATACTAAAATGTTCGTGAAGCTTCTGAATAGATTGTACATGACCCCTGAGAAAATGCACAAAATTTGGCCCTCAGTACCCCCGACATGTTGGCGTAATTGCACTGAGGGGATATATTCCATATTTTTTGGGCATGCCCAGTCCTACAACCCCTGTGGTTAGAGGTTTTCCAGTTGTTGGTAAAGGTTTTTAGATATCCTACATCTCCTTTCCCAGAGTTTGCTTTGTTACATCATTATCCCCCCTCCGTTCCCTCCTGGGACAGGTACGTGATGGGCCAAGTGCTCATTGCAACCAGAGCTGGTATAGCTCAGGCCTGGAAACAACTGTCTCCCCCGTCTTTGGCTAAGGTGATATCTAAAGTGAACTTCAGCTTTGAGATGGAGACCCTAGGAGTTCCGTATTCCACGGCAGCTACTTCCCCATTAGTGAAATGGCGTAGCTGGCATAATTACGTCACAGACGGAGGTGGGGCCCCATCCCAGTCCCCCCATAGGCTGGATATCTCAGACTCGGTGGCTCGTGCCTTGATCTAAGAAATATTTGCTTTTGGGCCTAGGTACAAGGATGGAATGGACTAGTCTCCGTATTGTAAAGTTAAAGTGACTTATGTTTAGAGTGCCAATCTTTAGTTTTACTTGTCAACTGACTATAATTATATTTAAATACTACAAAGTGATACATGTCTAGATTGCTGGTGTTTTATGACATATTGTTGTGTTTTGTCCCCACTATGTACCCCTTTCCCCTTTATGTCCTACCCTTTCCCCATTTCTTTTTTTTTTGTATCCTTTGCAATTATCTTAGAAAATTCAATAAACTTTATTTCAGTTAAAAAAAAAAGGTTCTGATGTCATAATTTATTTACTCACTAGGTCACTTGTGTACTATAAAGAATGCCAAGTTGTAAATTATTACAGTATTATTAGCAGTTAACGTAGAGTTTAGCATTAAGCCTTTATTTGGTCATGTAACGCCTAGTAAATTACAGTAAGTAACATTGCCAGAGCAGGCACTGGAACCACCCCAGCATTTTATTACATAGTTCTACTCTAGCATTGGGGGGCAGCACGGTGGCTAAGTGGTTAGCACTTCTGCCTCACAGCGCTGGGGTCATGACCTTATCTGTGTGGAGTTTGTATATTCTCCCCGTGTTTGCGTGGGTTTCCTCCAGGTGCTCCGGTTTCCTCCCACACTCCAAAACATACTGGTAGGTTAATTGGCTGCTTTCAAAATTGACCCTAGTCTTTCTCTCTCTGTCTGTCTGTCTGTGTGTGTATATTAGGGAATTTAGATTGTAAGCTCCAATGGGGCAGGGCCCGATGTAAATGAGTTCTCTGTTCAGCGCTGCGGAATCAGTGGCGCTATATAAATAAATGGTGTTGGTGATGATAGCATTGGAAGAGTCACAGATTTGCAGTTAAACCAGTTCATTTCATCCAGGAGGTGCAGGAAAAAAAAAAAGCATAATTGAGGTCTATTTCCTATTGCTCACTACATGTCGTTTAGAAAAGCATGTCAATATGTAGGTGAAAATGTTTCTTTAAAAAAGTTAGACTAAGTAATAGGATTAATAAAATAGCAATAAGATAAGTCAATTATTGCTAGAAGGTATGTAATTCCTATTAAAATTTATATTTTTTTAAAAATAAGTTAGCTTGTGGCAGGTAAAGAATATAACCCAGAATAACCGTGTAATTTTCACAACATATACTACATATAGCTCTATGCCCAGCATAACAGCCTCACGCCCTGCTACATATAGCAAAATGCCCATTATATACAGCCTTGCGCCCCGTTAACTAGTCTGTTGTTTACCAATGCCAAACATATACATTCTACCACATACATACTCAATTACTAGCCTGATCCCCACCACAGTCCAGTGTGCACCATATACAGCTGCCTATCAGCCTCACCCAGGCTCTTTCTGACACAACACAGCCAGAAAAGTGTGATGTCAAAGTGGCCAGTGAGAAATCTTCGCATCACTGAGACCGCAGAGCGTCAGGAGCTGTTTTCTAGTTATTATGACAGCACTCTACATCCTTTTATTTTGATGTCCATTGATGTGTATTATAATTATTCTACCCTGTTACATGTTATCTTTTAATGATTACATGTGGCAAAAAAGAAAATCAACTAAAGTGTAAGCTAGAGATCAGGATGTGATTAAGGGCACTGGGTGTGATATGCATTCCTCTGCAGCACAGAAAAAGGAGATTGTGCAGTAATCAGCAAGATTTATTTATCTGACTAGAGCTGAAGATAGACTGAAACAACACCTGCATGAAAATGAGATCACACAGGCCTGCCATCATAGCAACAAACATAAATTGAACAAATTAATGTGCAGGAAAAAAAAAAGAATAGCGGAAGGTAATGCAATAAAACAAATTGCTCTCATAATAAAGAGCATATGCGTGCAAAGTCTCCTTTACAGAATCCTGAGTTTAACAGCTGACAGTGCCACTTAATGGTATCATTAGACCATTAGAAAGGCAGTGTGGCAATATAGGTACCCGCACAGGTCACAGCACGTATACAAGTGCAATCACACATTGGCTCCTCAGTGTCACTCAGCCCCCGTTTTCCACTTCTGTTTTTCGGCTTGGGTTTGTGAGACAAACCACAGACCCTCAAGGAAAATGGCTGAATACTGCATCTACGGGGCTTTGTCGATTTTCCACCCTATTGGCATTAAAAAGGCATTACATTTTATTCACTTTTATTTTTCTTTACTTCAATAGTGCTTTGCCATCATGTCAATTACTATATTATACTAAATGCAAGATTGATTTTTCCTTTCATATAATATTGCAGGGATGCAGATTCTATACGAGGAAGAATTATCATCACTATTTGGAGGACCATTATTTGTTTGTTTTCTTTCAAAGCTACTGTTGTGTCCAAAAATACATGAATTTCTGACACCTGGGGGTATTCTTTACTAAACTGTGCGTCTGAAAAAGTGGAGATGTTGCCTATAGCAACCAACCAGATTCTAGCTGTCATTTTGTAGAACGTACTAAATAAATGACAGCTAGAATCTGATTGGTTGCTATAGGCAACATTTCCACTTTTTCAAACTCACAATTTAGTAAATATATTCCCAGAACTTTCATGGCTGAAAGAGCAAGATCTTTGCTAGGTCTATCATAAAGAAAGTCTAGAACATAAGAGATATTTAGCCGAGGCTGGATTCAGTTCAGGTTTACACAACAGCATAAACCTCTTCAAATTTTATAGCAGACTACCTTAAGAGTTCTTCCTTGCCTTCAAAAGTATGTCAGCCACTTATGTTTTAAGTGACCACTTAATCTCCATGTCATCAAAGATAGCCCCTCTTAATTCAGGTGAGGAATTGGGCCTTGGTATAGGAGATCTGGCCAAAGATCAAGGCTGTTCTAGAAGCAATTCTCAGGCTACTCATGTGCGCAAAATGGAAGAATTGCATTGACTTCTGCCTTTATAAGCAATGGGAGGAAAACGAGGGAAGTCCTACCCTAGTTGAAAGGTCTATGAGACTCAATAATGCAACTATGCGTTCTGCTAATAGAACTTTGGGGCAAAAAAAAAAAAATCAAGCTACTTTGGAGTTCTGGTTTGTCGACATTAGATCTATTTGGGGGAAGACCAAATTTCTTTGTTGGTCTTTAAAAAAATCTCTTGAAGTAGACTCCATTCTCCCAGATGAACAAGCCTTCGACCGATATAATCGGCTATAACAATCTACCTGCCTACAATCCAAAGTGCCGAGAGAGAAGTCAGATTATTCTCAAATGAGAATCTTCATGACTGTTGATACTTTAGCATAATAATGATAAAGAAGGTCAATGAACTATTTATGAATCATTATATTACCCTATGATTAATAAATAGGGATAACCCGATATTTCATCAAAGGAGTCCCTATTGTTTTATTACAACATTTTAAACACTTTATCCTTCCATACTACTATCACTAACTCTTACTGTATTTTAATACTTCACCATTTACTTATTTTTTGTGTATGCTAGAAAAAACAACATTTATTGACGAGCCAGTGAGTACCCCCACTACAAGAGAACTCTCTTGTAGTGGGGGTAAATTCAGCATAATGGTTTTGCTACTGGTGACTCCTTGATGGTTTATGAAGGAGACTACATTCCAGTTGAGATAATGGTTTTGTAAAAAAAAGGAAAAAATAAGTGGAACTGCATTCCAGATTGCCCTCATCTCCAAAATATTCACATGTAACCTTGTCCTTTGAACCACTTTTGACAAAAGATGGGCCCCTAGCCTGTGGCACTGTAATCTGTGGTGAAAATTGTCCAATCTATTTTAAAAAAAAAAAAAAAAAAAAAAAAAAAAAAGAGACACTCTCTACTCTTAAGTTTGGATTCTGCCACCAGTTGAGGGACTCCCTGGTATTTCAGGTGAACAGAATCACTCCAGAGAGGTTTGCTTGCAGTCCCACTTACTTGAGAAACCTTCAGTTAGATTTACTGTCACCTCACCCAGGTGAGAATACAAGTCTGTATTGTAATCCGTAGTAAGACTGGATCTTATTACCTCTCTCTTTTGGTAAAGACACTCTGTTGTGTCCCGTGTCTATATGAACACCCAGGGATATTATTTGCAGAGACGACTCTTTGCCCTGTTTATGATCTAGCTATGTTTCAGCAGAAATTATATTACATGTGCTGTCCTGGACACAGACAATATGCTCTGACCTCCACATCACTAGGAGGTTGTTGAAAGAAGGCCAAAAAGTGATTCCTTGCTTCCTCAACTCTGCCACAAGATTAACTAACACCTCTGTGAAAGTCCTTAGGGAGGTAGAAAATCAAAGGTAAGATGAGTGAACTGGAAGAGATGGCAGAGTATAAAGAATCTGAGGAATCATTGGCGATGAGCCAAAAATTTGATATGAAAATAGCCATCCAGAAGTTCTATGGACGTCAGAAAATCTTGATTGTCTGACATTGTGAAAAGAATGTATGGACTCCATACAGAAAAGCCTTGCCTGTACATATTGATTGGGTCGCCTTAGATCTAACATAGTTTGGAAATCCTTGTGGTTTTCTTTCCCAGGAAGAGCCTGGAATAAAAGCCTGCAACCATCTGGGAGAGCGGAACAAGGGAGATTACCTGTTCTTTCATAAACATTTGCAGATAGAGGCATAGTGCTTCCAATTGCACTAGAAAGGATGGAGTCCATCCTGGATGCGAAAGTATTCCCTGGGGACATAATTAAATTCTATCTAGCATCCCCCTTGCAACAATATCCAGAACCCATTGGTCTTGAATCAAATGTGTGCATATATCTGAATTGTCTGCAATTCTAGCACCAAAGGAGACTGAGGTGGGCTGAGCCAGGCAATAGTTATTAGGAGGATTTTTGCCCTTGTCTCCCTTGTGTACCTCCAAAAGAACTGTCTGGATGTACTGATGCCACCTTGCCTAGTGTATTGCCTCCAAAGTCTAAAGGAAGCATAAATAAATTATTCTTTAAGTGAGCAACTGCTGCCCCTGGATGCAGCCCGAGAGACCTTTTATCCTTCACAGCTTAAGCCACAGTTTGGCTGAAAAAGTGATGGAATCCAAAAATGCCAGACAAAAAATGTAATTCTTCTCTGCATAACCCCAATGCTTGTCAGTAAGTGTTACGAGCTGCGGCGGTGCCCAGCCGCCGCGACTCTCTTACCTGCGTCCCGGCCGTCGCTATGGCGACCGGGACGTCACTGCCGCCCATGACCCGGCCGTTGCCGGGGCAACGGATGGACGCTTCAGCGCTGCGTCCCGGCAGTGAGAAGGCGGGCGCATGCGCTCAGTAAAGTTAATAGCCTGCGGGCTAATGAAATTAGGTGCAGGGGGGCTGGGAACTATCAGAGCCAGGCTCTGATTGGCTGTGCTCACTATTTAAGGCAATGAGGTCTGCTACAGCTTCTGTCTCCCAGTCTGCTGACCTGCTTGTTCCTGCTCCTGTGTATTGAAATTCTGCTGACCTCTCGTGTATGACCCTTGGCTTGGATTTGGACTTCGCTTGTGTATCCCGTGACCCTGACCTTTGCCCTGTTTACCGTTTCTCCTGTTTGTCTGTGACCCTTGACCCCGGCTTGTTAACTGGACTTGCTACCTGCTGCCGGCCCTTGACCTCTGCGTGGACCTCACTCCGCTTGCCTGGGTTCTCCCCAGCCGGTACACACTTCACGACCCTCTGTCAGTCTGCAGCCCAGTCTGTCCCCACCATCAGGGGCTCCAGTGAACACCTGACTGGCAGAGTAGACTCCGGGTTGTGTTGTGTACGCTGGAGGTGTTCCTAACAGCAAGTATTATTAATGTTAATTCCTCCAGGCTGACTACTGTAAGACCCATCCGGATCAGCAAAGGATTTTAATGGAGATGGATCTAGCCCATTATCTAAGTCCATACTTGTCTGTGTCCTCTTCATCACCTAACAAATAACTTCAACACCCAAGAAACAATTTTTTTTAAACTGCTCAAGGTACATGGGAATTGTTTCCTTAACATTGGGAACTGCATGTTCCACAAAAGATCCCTTCACGATCTGCAGGTAAAGATTTATTACAGTCTCCTCAGACCAGGTGCCTTCGCTGTTTGGGGGTGGACTTCAGCTCAATGATGCTGTCCCAGAAGTATCCAGCCATCTGATGTGTACTGTGTCTGTTCAAGCTGCACAAAGTTCAGTAGTTCAGAATTCAGCAAAAGGTAGCAACTGGTGGCCCCACAGTAGCCATCTCAAGTCCTAGCTTACACCACAATTGTTGAATCACCAAAACTTATAGGCACTAGATAAATCACAGCACAACCAACACTACCTGACCTGTTCTATCCTCAGCTAGAGACTAGGAAAATACACCAGGGAGGAGGAGGAGCTACACTATATACTACCTGAGGTGTTGCTTTTTCTTGTGTCTACTCTTAGTATAGAAGGGGTTTAACCCATTGTTAATGGAGTATGCCATGAAGTACTGGAATGGGAAATTATTTAGTGCCTGAAACAAACAAGTGTCCAAAACAGCTTAATTCTATAAATTACAACACCACCACCATAATAGTTGGAAGAAGATTTAATAATTTGGGACTAAAAGGAAGACTGAATGGAAGCTGGTACATAAAGCCTGATCCTTGCAGACCAATATGTTATGTATACAATGCCAGAGGAATACAACGGTTCTGTGTTCTATTCAGCCCAACGACAAGCACAGTGATAGAACTTCAACTGTTTATCTCTCAGCAGCTGAACACAGAAACGAGCAGTGTAATTTTAGCTCAGCTAACAGCAATTCACAGAACTCTAAATCACGTTATGGAAAAATATCCTGAGAAATTACAGCTTTGTGCCATTTAGGATTAAGAAATAGGCATTAATGTCTGATGAAAAATATCCCTTAAATTTGAACGTTTGGAGGGGTATAAAAACACAGAGAACACCAATACTCTGTTATACTGCCTTATGTACCAAGCATGTAGATTTTTACAAAATTATATATGTATGTATTTAAAATGAGGGAGGGAGGTCTTCATGTCCCCTCAATTTACCCATGAGATCGCCTCTAAAAGAGAATGCATTCCATGTCCATTACTTGACTGGGCTTCCAAGTCGAGATTCATATAGCATTATGCTCACAAGACCTCACCCGTGCATTGCTAGCACGCATGGTTCATGGGAAGTTGTATTCCCCATGTAGACCTGCTCCTGCAAATGAATAATAAAAAAGTTAACATGAATATTTACTACTGTAAACGATTGCCAATAATGGGGAAATTTAAGTACTTCATGCAGGGCCGGATTAACCCGAAGTCTAACTGGGCTACAGCCCAGGGGCCTCGGGCATCCAGGGGGCCCTTCAAAGTCCTCAGCAGCATTATTGATCGGTCCAGGGGCGGGAGCGCCCCCAGCCCGATCAATGCTGCTGAGCACTTTCACTGCAGTTATCCGTCTCCGGCGCTCAGTAATCTGCTTACTGAGGAGATCTCGCGAAAGTGAGACTGAGTCTCACTCTCGTGAGATCTTCTCAGTAAGGAGCTTACAGCGCGCCATGGAAGGAGGTCTGCAGTGACAGGTAAGCGCTTGGGGGGCATCACGGGGGACGGGGGGCCGCGGGTGGCTCACATTGGGGGCCTCACGGGGGAATGGAGGCCCCCTTAGCCCAGGGGCCTCCATTCCCTTAATCCGGCCCTGACTTCATGTGACAAGATGGACCACCTATGCCACCCTGTCCGTTGTGCTGCTGGGGGGACCGGTGGACCATGCTTTGCCACGTCCCCTTTCTTTAACCCAAATACGCCCTCTAACAGCAGTAACAGGGGCTTAAGCTGCTGTCACCACTGGCCTCCTTAGCTGCATCCAGAACCATGTCCTTCTGGATAACTGTCACTGCTAGTGTACCCCCTTGCTGGTACACCTGGGCTGGTAACCCTTACCTCTTGCCTTCAGATCCGGTTTGCTGTGGGTGGTAGCCCTGGCCTATCGCACTGGCCAGAACTGCAGGTAGGGGGGCAAAGCGTTGGTACTGGAAAGCTGGGTCCAAACCTCAGAACAGTGGGAAAACGGATTAGATTTGGTCTAATCTGCAGGTCACAGAAATTAGGTGTCAAAGCAAGTTCCTTAAGCAGTGATGTTTATTAGCTCAGGAAGTCCTAAAAAGGACAGTTACAGCCACTAGTTGAAAGTACTAGTGACATTCAGAAAGGTACAGATGGAATGATACATTTCAGTACAAATCAGTGCTCTTTTTATACACATTCTGACATGTCAGCAGGGGGGTAAAGCCAGCCCCTGATCTGGGATGGCTCCGCCACGTCAGAGTTATTTTTAATATCAGAATGCAATATATGTTTCCCAAAACATGGATTTAAATGCTATGCGAAGTTAACAAAATTTACCCTTATTTGTTATATCCTAAAACTTGCTGGTTGCATTATTCGGACAGGATCTGAGATGCCCAATGAAAAGCCACACAGGCAGAGAGGCAGCGCCCCCCTGCTGTGTATACAGGCTAAACAGACATGTTGACCACTGAGATGAAAAGTTCTAATTAACATGAGGGACTTTCTTTAGAAAAGTTAAACAAATCCAATCATGACATTCTGTGTCAGAAGTTACAAATCAATACCTCAGAAATGAATGCATTTCCTATACAGAATATAAGAAAGTACAATATAATAAAATAATTACATTTCTAATACACAGTATCGAGAATCAGTACATTTGCAACAATATAAACTGGCACACTATGCTAATAATTTAAATATATTATTGCAATAAGTTATTTATAAGTGATCCAGCCACACTCCACTAGAAACCTGACCCAAAAAAATATGGCATCATCTAACAAAGACGACTAAATGAAGCTCATCTTGCAACCTGGGAAAAGTTAGGCAAAAAAGTGCATTACCATAACGTATGAGAAATAGGCTTACGCTCCACAGCATTGAACAGAAGTTGTAATCATGACAAAAGCAAACTGAAGCTTTCAATGCATTTTATACTTCTATTTAAAACAAATGCATTAAGCAATCACTACAGCGCCAACCTTTCCACTATTTTATATGTGTAGAGATTTTCAGTGTCAGAACACATTAATGCAAAGCTGCCAACTGTCCCTAATTTCCAGGGACAGTCCCAGGATTTAATGATTTGTCCCCGGATATTTTTGCCCCTGGAAATGTGCCTTGTTGTCAGCACAGACCAATTACACAATAAAAAGGTCTCTTTCTGCATGTTAGATGTAATTCTTACAATCTATTCTTACTATCTAGGCTCCATGTGTTATTTTTGAATATTATTTTTCCACATGAGGGGCACTGTAGTGCTCCAAAATCCACAGAGCCTGTATTGCTCCTGACAAGCTTAGATGCATTGCTCAGCAGGAAAGTGTTCCTGGAAGTGATTTTAAAATGTTTGTGTCTCAAATGTCTACAACATCAAGTTACTACCAGGTGGTTGTGCTCTCAAATCCTGGATCGAGCCAGACCAAATCAAACCAAACAGTAGGTCTATTTGGAAGGACCTTATGACAAAATTACTGTCACTTGCTCACTCAACTATAGGCCCTACCAATGCTGAAAAAGAATAACGCACCACTAGTGTCAAATCCTAACTTTCCTGCGGGTCTGGAAGTCACCACGTACTCTCAAAACCTGGTTTTGGGCTGGCGTCCGCTCACGACATGGTGGTAGGCCAAAATGGAGTCTGCACCTTTTTCCATAAGCTCTGAAAATTATCGATGTCCTCATCGGACTACTGGACATGCCTTCAAATTAGACAATATTTGAATAAGGCAAGCTATGTTTCAGCCCTGGGGAGAGAACAGTCTTCTAAACACATGATTTCAAAAAATATATAAAATCCTGTTGAAATTCTACTTTCAGGGCCTTAAAAGAAAGACTTTAAAAGATCAATTTATGGACCTCGGTAGTCAAAGATGTTCAAATGTACACAAAAGCTAGTTCCTCAAGTACTTCTCTGATTGAAACACAATTTAAAGTTCTTGCAAGGTAGTGTAGATTCATAGTGGTCAGCGCTCCAGGTTCACAAACTTATTAATCAAAAGTGTTATTTGAAACCAATTACGACATCAGACGAGTCAGTCGAAAATCAACATTGTTTATTATGCTACTGAAGAACCTTCATAAAATTCTACAAAGTGTGTTTCAAAAGAATACAAGTCTCAATATAACATGACTAAATACTGCAGGGAGACTTAAGTAATACCAACCATGGAGTCACCACTTTATAGCAGCATAGTCAGTACACAGAGTGGTCAATGAAATGCTTTTCTTGTTTTATTTGATCATCCGGCACATATAGGATCCAGTTATATTATGTCCCACAAAAATATCACTTACGCCTTCTTATGAAATTATTTTCTCCTCATTTATGAATGCACATTCCTTTTGTATTTATATCTACCATTTGTACTGCCTAGTTGTACTTTATGTACCTACAGGCTGCCTATGCAGCTGCGTCATTGACTAATACAGCATTGGTCCCTTGGGTGTCCTGTTGGACCAATATTGTGATTGTGAGTGACGCAACCACAAGACTATGACTATAGTAACCATATAATCTAATGGGAGCCTCATCAGTATAAGGCTCCCATTAGTAGAACAGAAAGAGGAAAGACTGAAAGAGAAAGCGGAAAGACCGACAGAGAAAGCGGAAAGACGGCATTCACTTTTATTTTTATCTAGTTAAGTACATCTTCAGTACTTTAGTATACTAAATGTATTTTTACGGTTAAAGAAATAGCATTTCAGCCGAAGAATATTTAAATATTTAAATAATAATAATAATTATATATTCATTTCAATAAGTTTATTTTTCATTTTTTATACAGACACCATAAGGCAGCATGCTGCAGCTCAGATGAGCTGCACAGCTTCTTTTACGGATTTCAAATCTTGCGCTTGAGCAAATCTGGTCTTGAGCCAGACAGTGTGAGATTTAAAAACAGCAGTTCAAGTGAAAGCGGCGTGGTACGGCACTGATGATTTATAGTGACACCCATATAATTAACAAGTACTTTTTTTTCTTAGAAATCAATATAATATAAATACTACAGAATTAGAAAAAATCATTTACTCCAAGAATAAAGCATCTGTTCTTTTAACACCATTATCAAATAATGTTACCAGAACAGGGAGTACCTCCTCAATGCTTAATACATAGGCTCCACCCTCTTATAATTCACCCTTTGATAAATCAGCCCTGTGTTACATTCTTAAAACCACCATTTAAGAGTGGACTGCTGCTATGTGCTTGCCCCCTAAGCAAAAATGTTGGCAGCTAGCCCCTGAGTCATTAAGGAGAGCAAAGCAAAAAAAAAAAAAAAAAAAAAAAAAAAAAGAGGAGGTAACTTTGCACTTTGATAAAACCATGTTGCATTGGACGGGGATGTAAATTTAAAATGTGGGAACATATTTATAGTTGGGGTAGGGCATGTCCTAGATCAATTTGAAAGTTCACGTGCAAAAATTAAGCTATAAAGGATTTGTGTGCTACATGAAAAAACAGCCAGTATTTTCTTTATGTGCAAAATAAACTAATATGCACCCCTTGCATGGTTTTGTCCAGGATCAAACTTACTCCTTTTTTTGCTTTGCCCTCCTAAATGAATCAGGCCCTATGTGTTTAGGGTAAGTGACCGTAGATGAAGAAGGTGGATGTAGATGGAGAGGAGGGCGAATGAAGAGCTTACAGATGATATTGCAGGCGCAAAGATATCCAGTGACCCAGATAACTCAATGACAATTTGCAAAGCTGCTTTCCTAGGTGAATATAAAGTATGATGAATCAAGGTAAAATAAATGGTTTTGGGGAACATGTTGAATGCATTTGGCAGTAAACCCTATGTGCCCCAATCTCCACTTTGAGAATGTATTCCTATACAGGTCTGCGCGCCATTGAAAGGGTGATTGAGAGGAAAAGTGGGCGTAGTCACGTCCTGTAGCCCGTCTGGTCCAATCCCACAGAAAAGCTACTGCAGCACACGTTAATGGTGGCTATGATAGAAAGGTGTGAGAACACACAGTGCATCGCAGCTTGCTGTGTATGGGGCTGTGTAGCTGCAGACCGGGCAGAGTGTCCCAGGCATAATCTCAAACACAGGCCCACCTATTTCTGAACACACCTCTGTTCCTATTATAAAGCAGGTGCTGTCATGTTGCACCATTTCTAGAATATGGGGCCACAGAAAACACTTGTGACGAGTTCAGGTAGAGTGAACAGATTCACTTGTTCCTCCTTAACACCTATGAACAAACTTAATTTCCTACATATGATCATCCTTTAATTTTCTAAACCCTCCTCTTCCTATCCCTCTGTTGGTGGTTTGGATTTTTTTTTTTACATCATCTTTTGTGCACTGGATAATATGGTATTAGGTGTATGGCCACTTTATGGTTATGGCTTCTTTACTTCTTTCTATTGCTTCATGGATCAAGTTCTAGTGTACAGCAAGTTACGTTTATAATATGAAAATGAAAAGCTGACTTAATACTGTAAACGGTTATAAATGGTTACAATTATATCTGTTATATTACACTATTTGAAAAGGCTTCAATAAAAAGATTACAAAAAAAAAGAAAGAAGAAAGGGACACCTAAAAGTTAGGCACCAACAGCAATTGTTTTCCGACACATTGGTAAGTGGGACTTGTCCAGACATGACTTCATGATGAGCATCAGACATACAAATGGCCGTGTCATATCATGCCAGACTGGTAGCTTTATCAGTAACAATGCATGTGTGAGGTGGGCACATCAGTGTAATAGTGGCTGCACGCAAGCTCTCTTGCACTTTCCTACACAAATGATGTCAAGATTTCAGGATATAGTTTACACTGAAGCACCATAGAGTTCACTAGCAAAAACCATGCACACTGCATAGTTAGAATAGCGTTTTAGCAATGTTAAAACACATTGCTGTGCAAATGGTGGATACATCATAAACACAAGCTACACATTGTCCTCACTTTGGATGCTCAGTAACCCAGCAGTTTGCCCATAATCTGTATATTGTTTAGACCTTCTCTGTGCATTTGATGAAACGGCAATACAACACTGTGTTAAACAATGTGGCACTTACATGCAATATTACAGACGTGGTCTTTGCAATGCCTCATGCCACTGTGAAACCTAAAATATGCAGGTTCTGATCATGACAAAGACAACTGTACAGTCCTGCCCAGAATTAGAAGATTCCAGTGCTTGAAGCCCGGTCAAGCACTGCCTACAGGCCACTCACCAAGCTTAGCAGTCACAGACTCAAGATCCGCAAGAAATACAGGTATGTGTTGCAGCTGCTCCTGCAGTTCCACCAGACCACTTTTCTTCTTCTCCCAGTGAGCAGACAGCATCACCACCTCACTGTCTACCTGCTGAAATAGGAAGTAACAAGGCAATGATTGTAATGCTACAAATGAAAATTAAAAAAATAAATAAAAAGATCCATAGAACACAAATGTAGGACAATAACTAAATGCCTTTGGGCTCTGACTAATTAAATACTTTGTGCCTAACCTAAAATAAATATATAATAAATCAAACTAGACCCATGAATCAAATTTTACATGAAAAAGATTATTGCACATGATTGTTCTTCACCACTGCCAGGGCAGATCCTGACATCTAGTGGTAATAAAAAATAAATGCACTCAACGCCTTCATCTGGTTCATAAGAACAGCTAGAACATTTGTGTTTGAAAACTATTTTTTTGCTACTATTATATACACATATAGCAATTTATGAATGCAATATTTTAGGACCAAAAAAAATTGATTATAAAAGAACATGCTTGAGTGATGTCCACAATTGCCTTAACGAACTGAGTTAGACCAAGTATTACACACACACACACACACACACACACACACACACATATATATATATATATCAGAGTGGAGGCAGTCATTTTATAAGATGATACAACATTCAGTATAATGAAGGATATACCACAGGTCTGTACAAATGTATAGGCTCACTTCTCATGAACAGTGGCTGAGCTTACAAATTGGCTGCCTCCACTGTGTGTGTCAGGCGCCGCTCGGCGGCCGCCTGTTCTTTCCGCATCGCGCGTCTGGTTGCCTAGCAACCAGACGCGTCACTTCCGCCCCCGCTCGGCCGCCTGGCTACAAGGTTAGAAAGCGTTCCCGTTGCTAGCAACGGGACGCTGCATGTAGGTAGCGCTACGGTGCCAGGAGGATGACAGCACTACAGGCGCTGAGGCTCATTGGCTACTAGAACTATTTAAGCCTCTCTGGATCCCACCTCCTGTGCCAGAGTTTCAGGTCCTTTCCTGTCCTCCAGCGTTCCAGTGATTGTTTGTCTCCTGACCTTTTGCCTGTCTCCAGATTATTACCGTATTGCCTTGACTACCCTTTTGGATCTCCCTTTTGTACCACGCTGCCAGAACGCTACCGACCCGGCTTGTCTCACTACCCCTTTGGATTCTCCTCGTGTACCTGCCTTGCCCGCATTGTTGCCGAACCGGTCTGTCTGACAACTCCCGTGCCTCGCTATCTGACTCGTGGAAAGGACCGCGACCTGCGTGTTTCCTGTAGCTGAGTCCATACCTCCTTGCAGGGGGTCCCTGGTGAACACCAGGGGCACGTTAGACTATGCGCCTTCCTTCGAGTAGTGCCAACGATAGCAGGTACGCTATACTCAGTCGTGACAGTGTGTCAGGAATGTCACTGGTTCCTATGGAATGGATAAGTATTTTGTGAACCTATTTGTATTAATGATAATGCAGACTGTATCCTGTAGGTAGCAAGTACATTTACAGCAGCCAATGACGATTTGTTGAGGCTTATATTAATATTTTCTCCAATGAGGATACGCTAACAGTAAATGATTTAGGCCTCAAGGTTCCTTCACTTTGTGCAACCTTGTTATTTAATGTATCTGGGAGCACTTTTCATAATTCAATTACTAAAGTTTATATTCCCCTTTCTCTATTCTACTTCCTCATTAATCTAGGAGATTGTAGAACCTAGACCTTAACCCCTTCACCACTGAAGCTTTTCTCATCCCAGTGCTGACCACTTTCATCACATATTTAATGATTGCTGATGAAAACCGATCAGCAAGCAAGATATAAAACAGATGTTAACATCATTTGAAAGAGGGGACTTCCCTTTTTCAAACAATGGTACTCTTAGGTTTCTAAGCACCAGGGATAAGGAGATAGAGCCTTTGATATAGCCCCCAATCCCTGGCATTTCCCACAGACTTTAATGGACTGTGCTGTGACATATGCACAGTTCTAAAGGTGCAAATATGAATTCCCTCCAGCAGCATCAGAAATTCCACAAATGACAGCGGGAAGTGATCTGTGGATTTTCTTAACCCTTTAAAAAAAAGCAGAGGATGAGTGGGACTTGTCCGTAGCACTTTAGGGGGGTCATATAGAAGACGAGTTCCACTTGTTCTTGGAACTGAAAGGAGTAAAATGTAACTTCCTATTTCTTGGCAGCAGGCGGATTCCTAATGTATCATCAACACAACAATCAGCTCTCCTTTTATCTAACAATAACAATGTAAACAAACCAATATATAATTAAAACACACGTTGTGCAAGGGGAAGGGAGGGGAATATAACCCAAACATTTGAGCTTCTATTTTATAGCATTTGCCTAAAGTGTCAGTGAGAGGAATATTCACTTTAAGCAACTGCATCTCTCCAATTCATGTCCTAATAAGCAGCATTGTGTATGCTCCCCCTTCAATGGAGTTACTATGGATTACAGTCACCTCTTGGCCACCAGAATGGTGTGTGTATTACTGCTGTACTGCATACACTTTACCACCTTTAATGTGACCTTGTAAAGAACAGACTTCAAGTGACAATCAAATAGATTATTTTTAGGAAACATAAGTTAAAATAAAAAACTTGTAATACCCTGGTTGCATAAATGTGCCCGCCCCTTTATAATGGGGCTGTAGCTGTATTAAGTGTTAACCAATTACATTCAAAATCATGTTCAAATATATACACCTGCCAGCAATGAATGGGATTGTGATTAAACTGAAAAATTAAGAGCAGTTCATTGCCTGTATGTGGCAATCTCCCATATTATGCATGTCTGACATATGGGGTAGGGTGGCAAGATGGAAGCCAATCCTTTCAAAATGCTTAGCAATAAAAAACAAAACAAAAAACAAATAACTCCAAAAACAATACACCCAAAGACAACCATACCTACTGTGCAGCATTATGGTGGCAGTATCATGCTTTGGAGCCGCTTCTCTTCAGTCGGGACAGGTGCTAGTCAGGATAGAGGGCATAATGTATAGCCCCAAATATCAAGATAAAGAGAAACTTTACCTTCAAACATAATAACGAACAAAAACACACATTACACACACACGTCAACGATGGAATGGCTTCAGAAAAGGAAGGTCAAAGTGTTGGGGGTAAATTTATCAAGCTGTAGGTTTGAAGAAGTGGAGATGTTGCCTATAGCAACCAATCCGATTCTAGCTGTCATTTTGTACAATGTACTAAATAAATGATAACTAGAATCCGATTGGTTGCTATAGGCAACATCTCCACTTTTTTTTTTTTAAACCCGCAGCTTGATAAATTTACCCCTTGCAATGGCCCAGTCCTTAGTTGCACTGAAAACCAGTGGAATGACCTAAGAGGCTGTGCACAGGAAATGGTCTCGCTAATTGATGGACCTTTAACTTTGTTTTTCAGGAAACAGTGGAATACAACTGCTAAGTCAAGTTCTTCCCGATCAGACTTGGATATCACTTCTGGGCCTCTTGTACTTAGATTTTACCCGATTGCTCCAGAGACTTCTTGCTCTATTTCTCCCCCCATACCTTTATCCCCCCTAGCTCTTACGCGTCTCCATCTGTTACCCCCTCCTTTGTTTAAAACAAAATCCAGGCATCATCATCATTTATTTATATAGCGCCAGCAAATTCTGTAGCGCTTTACAAACATTGATAAGACAATACTGGGTAATACATACAGATAGAGAGGTAAGAGAACCCTGCTCGCAAGCTTACAATCTATAGGACAATGGGAGTTAGAAACACAAGGGCATGTGCTACATCATATTGCACAATGGACCAGCTAGAATGCAAAGGTAAAAGTACTGAGTGGGCTGTGTGTGTGGCAATGTTGGTCAGAGGGTTGTTGTCTTGCGTTAGCAGTGTAGAGGATGGTAATAGGGTAATCTAGGGAAATTAAGATGGTGGTTGAGGAATATCATAACCTTGTCTGAAGAGGTGGGTTTTCAGAGAACGCTTGAAGGTTTGAAGACTAGAGGAAAGTCTTACTGTGCGTGGGAGGAAATTCCACAAAGTGGAAGCAGCACGGAAAAAATCCTGTAACCGAGAATGGAAGGATGTGATGAGAGTGGAAGAGAGACGTAGATCTTGTGCAGAACGGAGGTGTCGAGTAGGGAGGTATTTCGAGACCAGTGAGGAGATGCATGTCGGTACAATTTTGTTGATGGCCTTGTATGTTAGTAGAAGAATTTTATATTGGTTTCGTTGAAATACAGTCAGCCAATGTAGAGACTGACAGAGTGGCTCAGCAGAGGAATAACGTTTAGTAAGGAAAATCAATCTAGCCGCTGCGTGCAAAATAGATTGTAGGGGTTCAAGTCTGACTTTGGGAAAACCAGTAAGGAGGGAATTGCAATAGTCGATGCGGGAGATGAGGAGTGCATGAATTAATGTTTTTGCGGTGTCTTGTGTCAGATATGTGCGTATTCTGTAAATGTTCTTTAGGTGTATGTAACATGATTTAGATATAGAGTTGATGTGGGGAATAAACGACAGTTGTGAATCAAGGATTACACCTAGGCAACGAGCTTGTGGGGTGGGATTTATGGTCATGTTATCGACAGAAATAGAAATGTCAGGCAGGAAGCTTCTGTTTTTGGGTGGGAATATTATTAATTCAGTTTTTGAAAGATTGAGTTTGAGTTGGCGAGAAGACATCCAAGATGAAATGGCAGAAAGACAGTCAGTAACGCGAGACAACACAGATGGTGAAAGATCAGGAGAGGATAGATAAATTTGTGCATCATCCGCATAGAGAGGATACTGAAATCCAAAGGAGCTTATTAGTTTTCCAAGAGAAGTGGTGTAGATAGAGAATAGCAGAGGACCTAGGACTGAGCCTTGTGGTACTCCAACTGATAAAGAAAGCGGAGCAGAGGTGGCCCCAGAGAAATAAAACACTGAAAGAGCGATTAGATAGGTAGGATGAGAACCAGGATAGGACAGTGCCTTCAAGACCTAGGGATTGTAGCGTTTGTATGAGGAGAGAGTGGTCAACAGTGTCAAATGCAGCAGAGAGATCCAGGAGAATTAGAAGAGAGTAATGGTTATTATTTTTTGCTGTGATCAAATAATTGACAACCTCCATCTGATACTTAGTTTAGTTATCCGTATGTTTTTGCCACATCTATAACATGTCTATTTTCAGAAGTTCTTAATATTGTTATTAAAAAAACAAAACAAAAAGGTGCTTAAGGTGTGTACACTTATACATATGCAACCATGGTATTGTGTTTTTTTTTATTTTCAACTCTTTTCCTAATAATTATCTATTTGTTTTTCCACTTGAATTATGTTTGTTCACAGTCACATTAAAGGTGTAAAAAAGGCCGACATGATTTATGTTTATATCAGACTTCACAAAAACCTCCAATCTTAATAAGGTTGTGTATACTTTTTATATCCACTGTATATCCAGAAAGTTGGCTTTGCAAGTGTTCTCACAGTACACTCATGTAGTACCGCTTACTCCATTGCAGGAGGTAGTAATACACATAACCTTTCACCAAGTAAGAAGTGAAGGCGTATACACACAGGATTTTCAGAAAGCAAAGGATGAACAAAATAGTGGCAAAACGTGTAACCACCCATGTGATTTAGCCCTTAGAAATGCACACACTGCCATCTTCCAATCGTTGTGTGATGGACTAACGTAATCAGCATGGAAAAAGCAGAACAGGTTTCAGCATGGACTGTACAAACAGAAACATTCTCCTTCCCCCATCATAACGCGAGTTTAGGCAACTGACTGACTGGTCCCAGCAGTGGGACTTAGAACGTAGGTGTTCCTTAGTAACATTATGACGGAGACATGAAGAAGGGCCGACATAACAGAATTAGATTGGTACTCGGAAGGTTATACTACACAATACATAACATTCAGTGAGTTGCAGACTAGATATACAACAAGAAGGCTTACCTCCCCGACTTTAGCACATTCTCTCGCACCATTATGTAGGGCGGCCCAAGACTCTTCATACCTTCACAAAAAAAAACAAAGAAAGTTGAAGTATATAATTTAAATACAGGTGAAATTTTGAATATTAAAAAAGCTCAGCCATTAGGTGGATCAGCCATTATGTTTATCAGCCTTCCAAGACAGAATCATTGATGTACTGTAGTTCTCTTTTATGTGTACAATGAGTACATACTATACACAGATGGAAATTTTTCACAGTGCCCAGTAACATTAAAACTATACCCCTGCCAATATCTGAGCTTGTGACATAATATTGTACAGACGAAATGTCAGGTAAAGAAACCCATATCTCTGTACAACATAAAGGGCAGAGCAATTGTGACATTATGGGATAAGACACAGAGGGATACAACTGTTAAACACAACATAGTGCAATAGAGTAGAAACCAAATGACAAATGCTGTCACATGTGTAATTTGAAAAGATCAGATCTATTATAGTTGGTTAGATATATCAACATATTTGTCTTATTAGAGTATTGCTGCTATAAAGCTACAGACACACACACACACACATATATATATATATACATACATACATATACATACATAAACACACACACATATACATACACACACACATAGCAATTTAAATAAATTCCACAGCCCATCTACATTTCTCTACATGGTGTCATCAGTCTCAATGCATTCTACGTAGAAGGAGGAGAGAGAGGGATGAGAGAGATTCTGAGCAGGATCTACAAATGACGAGGGGTTTGGAGCAGGAAGCTGTAGGAAGAGAATGTCATTTTGGAGTAAGACTAATAAGGATAGTGAGAGACTATAGTATAGAGTATAGAGGCTGGCTGACAGCTCCATGCATTTTGTAAAACAGGAATATTTAAGACTTTGTTTACTTTTATTTTACAACTGCAAAAAAAGAATTTAATAAATATAATTTAAATATGTCATAAGATACCAACAATGTTGTAATGCAAACTGCTTCAAGTGCCGAGTCTTAATTGATGCAATTACTCAGAAATGAAGGCATAATTTGTTTGTTTTGCCTCTCTTTGGAACTGGCATATTAAATAAATATAGGGCATGAACAGAAAAAGACCATTATTTCATAAACAAACCATAAAAAATAAAATAAAAAAAATACGTAGGCGCTTTAAAAATAAGTAGACAAACATGCTTTAAAATCCAGCAATCCTATATTACAATAACCTCTGTCAATCTTGTAGCGAGTCTGTTTATTTTTAGCATACATATTAAAATAAAAGTAATCAGTAAAAAAACATTTATAGCAGAGGCGAGCAAATAAGAGTTTGCAGCATAAGAATCAATTTCACAGACGCATTTGTCCATTTCCGTTACAAGGTGTATAGTCTGTGAACATTAGCCTGTGTTGGAGTTTAAATTCTCAGCAGAACAAAAATGAAGGGAGGAATTCTGCATAGAACACTAAAGGCTAAATTATACCACAGGCACTACAGCCAAATGATGCAAATATTCTATACAACACTTCCCCTTTTCTATAATTAATGGGGGTTTATTTTCACATCATATTATTGGTTTCTTATTCTCAAAACAGGTGGATGATCCAATGAGAGAAAACCAGCAACAGGCGGCTTGGTATAGAATTTAATGGTATCACTTTTGCCCCAGTGATTTTCTTGAGTCGAGTTTTATTTGATAACACTGCTGAAGAAACCGCTTGTGTGACAATCCCTCAGGCAGAAGGATTTCATCAGCTTCATCAAAGGGATAAAAAAAATTGGTTAAATAATTACCTGCTAAGAAGTTCCACACCTGCCGGAAACTTGGCTACTTGTTCAGTCGGCCTAAAGGAGAAGCAAACATTGTTCAATATTTATAAAATACAAGTTAACCTGTGCATGATACTCATGCATTCTAGTCAAACCAAGCTACTTAAGGTGTTAAAAAGGTTCTGGTCATCTTCATCGCCACACACACACGCCGCTAGGCTTTTATATATTAGATAATGCTAAGAATTTAGTAGGTCAGTGTAGTATATAACTCCGCCCAGCAGGTGGCGCTGCAGCTTGAGCACTCTGTCACCCGGTAGTTTTTTACACACACACACACACACACACACTAACACACGCCGCTAGGCTTTTATATATTAGATTATAACAGGAATTAGTTTTGCAGACTAATGTTTTTGAAGGTTACATCATTGTTCTATGAAATTTTACAAAGGCAGACAACATATATGTTTATACCTGTGCTGCTTTTTTATCTTCACATCCCTTGATTTGTCACCCAAGCTCTTGAACCTGTAATTGAGACAGAAAACATGTAAGGTTTCACACGTCAACCAGAGGAAATATTTGCTGCATATAGCGAACATAGGCTTTGAAAATGGACCCATAGATATAACAGCCTACAATCTCTGCTGACTAGTAAGTGTTATCATCCATCTGAAAACAGAAAGCACTGTACATGTGAGAGCTAAGAAAATGTGAGCACAATAGTAACACTTCTGATTATCCATAAGAATAATACTAATAAAAAAAAAGACAAAAAATGACATATGGACAAATGCAAAGTCAGCTGCTGCACACATTACTGCAAGGTGGCAGACTTATTCCAGTAAGCGAGTTTCACAGAAACATGGCAAAGGTCAGTAAGTAACATTAAATAATATTCAGAGAAACAACTTAATGCCAGCTAAGAATAGGCACAACAAAATAGTTTACCTTTTTCTATAACATATTAACTATTATCATGTGATCATTGAGCCGTATAGCCATTATACCTGTATTAGAAGAGGAATATTTATAAAAACTGGTGCAGAAAAACCCATAGAAAGCAGCCAGACGGAAACAGTAAATTGTAGGTGCTGTTCTCAGTGTTTTTCTATTAGTAAGCTGCACTTAGCAATGCACATAGTAGCTATAATCTACTTAAAATGGTTTCAATTAAAAATATGTTAAACAAGACAAAATGTGTAGAGCAATAACATGCGTTTTTAAAGTACTTTATGCAATGGAAAAAGGAGTTTGTGTTTACAGGTCACTAGTACATTCAGCAGCACAGTTATAAAATAAACATAACCAAATATTTGTGCTGCTGCTCTGTTATGTGAAAATATTTTTCCACAGGCTGAACTGATTTGAAAGTGTGTCAGTCAGCAAATAAAAACCTCTTGATCTAAAGTAAAAGGAGACAATTAACAATTTAGAGCAACAGCCACCTGAGCTTTGTAACACAGATGGGGAGGAAATAAAGCGTTTCACGATAATTCAAGAAACTAGGAGAGGAAAATACATAATGGAAACAGTGCTTGTCTTCTACATCAAACATTTTAAAGTAGCATCAGTTTTGTATAGCTTTGTTTTCGGAGTACGGTAGAGGTGGCAATTTAGTGACCTCATGTGGCCTCCAGTGTTTGCATGTTAAATCAACAAATCTGGTCACTGCCGAGGACATCTATAACCATTTAAAAAAGGTGTGTGTGTATATATGTATATATATTAAAAACATACTATTATATATTTACAGCCAGACAGATCAACTGACCTGTGCATGATTAAAGAAATCCTGAGCGGATATTACTAGTGCTGGATTATCAGAATGCACCTTGGATAAAAGGTCTTCATATGTTTTGTAATAGGGTAATTGAAGAGTGCTAGAGGAAAGGAAATGACACAGACCAAGTAAATAAAATAAACTGCTCTTTCAAATGTTAGGAAATAACAGCAGTGCGGATCAGGATAATGATCTGTGTCTCTGCTATGTGTTCATAACGGTCTATTCCAAAACGCTTAGCAGGGATACAGATTGTGGTTAACCTGTTAGGCACTTCTTTGGTAGTAATAACTACTGTGCGCTTGGAGTTTCCTGGCATTTCTACATGCAACTTATTCTATTTACTTAGTCAATGAAACAGTTGGCTTTACTTAGGTGTCACTTCCCTCTCGCTAGCGTTCTGCAGTTACCCTATTACTGACAACATATTTGCTTGATTGTGGCTGCACACAAGCATCTGTAGTTAAAGGGCTTAACAACTGTATGAACTGAGTTGTTTCTTTAGGAAGAACCTGTTATCTCCACCAGTGAATTGAAATAAGCCTGTTAGTGGAATGGAGAACAGTTACAGCCCACATCTGTACAGTGCTGGGCAAAAAAAGGGACCAGAACCATGGTTAAATGGCCTTCATGTTATTAACCAACAGGTAAATCAGACCTGGACACAAGTGTCAAACATAGAAAAGCAGCAGCTTAAGATCTTACAAGCATTCAATATTACTCACAGATTGCATGAGCAAATATGTAACATTTCAAGATAAAAACCTATATCTGATTAAGCTAGGAAAATGGGTGCCAGTAAAACATAGGAAAGTAGATGTCTGAACGCTGAGACACTAGTCTCTCTCTTTCTCGTATTATACACACACACACATTATATATATATATATACAAATGTTGTAAGTATATAATGTTATCTCTGCAGAATCTTTGATTCTAATGGAAAAATGGTTTCCCAAGATCAATTGAAACATTACTTTGACTACTTTGAAGAAAGTACTAAGAAGAGAACAATCACATTAGGATTTTAGAAGATTTCACAAAAAAGGACATTAACAAAAAAAAAACTGCATAATGTAAGTTAAAGAACTATATGAATACTTGTCAGAAACTAGTGGTGTCACTGTTGACTCAATTTCATTCACAGCTCCCCATTATGATTAAGGAAGTAGAAGAAACGCCAGGAAATATTATAGAGATAATACACTCAATTGTACCACCATACCAAAATCATCAGCAATGTGTATTCCAACCTCAAGTACCATCACCCATGGGAGTGGTGAGGCTGAATACGCAGCTCAAGCTGCCTACTTACCCCATGGCTTGGTCGGTAGTAAGCGTTATAAATGTAGATTGAGAGAGTTAAAGAGATAAAATGTAACAAAAGACAAGTGATAGTGAACAATGACCAGCAAACTGTACTTGTTCCATAGTTCCCTAAAGGAACTAAGTGTTCAGGGAGGAAATCAAGATATTTTTTGTGTATTACAACCAAAATTGGGCACATTTTAACCAACTTCTCGGACCAACACTCCTAATTGAACTTTGAACTAGTTTACATGAAACAGCTAAGAGGCTTGGACAATAACCCATTGAGCATCAATATACAGGAATTTCAATTTCACAGGGAACAAGTACAGTTTGCTGGTCATTGTTCACTATCACTTGTCTTTTGTTACATTCTGTCTCTAACTCTCTCTCTAAATCTACCCTTATAACTCTCTCTCTGTCTACCTGTTCTAACCCTTACTACTGAAAGCCATGTGGCAAGTGGTGAGTATTCAGCCTGACCACTGCCATGGGTGATGGTACTATAGGTTGGAGTACACATTGTCGATTATTTTATTTTTTTGGTGTGCAAGTAATGTTGCATATTTTAGTTATCACCTGTCAAAAATGCAGTTATTGCATTTGATTTGATGGAATTAGTCCAATATAATAGTTATACTTAATCATGATAATTTAAAGAATACTTGGGAGTCCATAGTTTTAATGTAAAATAAATGAATAAAATATAATTAGTTAGTATGCACATTATTCTGTAATTGAGTGATGTGCATTATAGCGATGTTCCTTCCTTCTGCAGCACTGGACAGCAGGGGAAATAGACAACACCTATGCAGACAAAAAACTAAAAAATAGGGGTGGGGGGGGGGGGGCTGCTCATGAGAGAGCTTAAGATCTAGTGGGAAAGGGGCACAGTTGACACAAGAAGGGCAAGTGTCGCTCACAGTGGAGGTTGGGAAGGTTGAGAGGTTTTACAAGTGTGAGAAGTATAGCTGGGAGTAGGGTAGGCTCTAATGAAGAGCTGTGATTTCAGAGAGCATTTAAAGATTTGAAGAGTGGGGGGCAGTCTGATCAGGTATGATATGCAATTGAATAAGTGGGTAACAATACGGGAAAAGTCTTGTAGGTGGGAGAGTGAGGTCATTATCAGAGATGAGGCAAGGAACAGGTTAGATGTAGATCTAAGAGGGATCAGGAAGAGTATTTTGAGATGAGGTTACAGATGTATGTATTAGTGGTGGTTTCAAGGGTGAGTAATGTGAACTGGATTCTGGAGGATATGGGAAGCCAGTGTATGGATTTGCAGGTGTTAAGTCCCAATTTGTATTTAGTACAGATTGAAGTGGGAAGATTGGATTAGAGTTTTAATTGCATCTTGAAGAGAAAAGAAAAAAAAAAAAAAAGGTATATTCTAGCAATATTTCAAAGAGGAGAGTGACAGTCCGGGAGAGAGACTGGATGTAAGAAGTAAAGCTAAGGGCAGAGCCCAGGGTGACACCAAGGCAGCAGGCTGAGGGAACTGAGAACATTATGATGTTGTTGACTGCAAGTGAGATTGGAGAGGAGGTGATGACTCTGGGAGGAGGGAAGACAATGAGTTCTGTTTTGGGCCTGTTGAGCTTTAAACAGAATTGGGAAATCCATGTGGAGATATCATAGAGACACCTGATCACAGGAGATAGTAGAAGGGGAGAGGTATATTTGGGTGCTGTCGGGTTAGAGGTAGTACTGGAAGCTGAATAAGAGAAGAGGAGTACAGTGAAAAAAAGCATAGAGCCGAGATGGTAGGAGTGGAAGATGTGCCAGAGGTAGAGTGGAAGGAGAATTTGGATAGGTAGGAGGTGAACCAAGAAAAAAAAAAAAAAAAAATGTCGCCAAGATCAATGGAATGAACAGTATGCAGGAGAATGTGATCAAAAAGAGTGGCAGAGAGGTCAAGGAGAATTAGTATGGAGAAGTGACCCTTAGACTTTGCTGTTCATAGATCATTGAACATGTTTGTTAGGGTAGTCTCAGTGGAATGTTAGGGTAGTCTCAGTGGAATGTTAGGGTAGTCTCAGTGGAATGTTAGGGTAGTCTCAGTGGAATGTTAGGGTAGTCTCAGTGGAATGTTAGGGTAGTCTCAGTGGAATGTTAGGGTCAAAAGCTTAACTGCAGAGAGTCGAGACGGGAGTATAAGAAGAGAGAAAGCAAGATGAGGGATTTATGTACAACCGGTTAAGTAGTGTGGAAGTAATGGGGAGGAGAGAATTAGGGCAGTATCTGGAGAGAGAAGCTGGGTCAAGGGAGGTTTTTCTTTACAACTGATAAGATATGAGCACATGTTTAAAAAAGGATGGGAGTATGCCTGTAGGAAGAGGTTGAAGTTGTGAGCTACAGGATGGAGGGTGGGATGATGGGTGGACAGACTTCGTCCTTGGTTACTTTAGAGAATGGACTGGGGGTGTAGGAGAAGGTGGGAGAAGTATGTAGGGTCTGGCATGAGGAGGTATCTTGTCAAATGGTGTTGATTTAGGTGTGACAATATATAGCACAACAGCTAAAATTGCACCTCAATAAAAGATCCATGCAGCAGCTTTTAACTTTTGATTTGCGAGGTGAGCTCTCTTGGTCAGGAACGGCATCTTAGGTGCATCTAGCACAGCCAATATTCACTCATTAGCTATGCATCAGGTCATTTCCCAATCTCGTTCAATATGAAACCAGATGAATGAGTCAAAAACGCATGTCACAATATGACATTTGCACCGTCTGCCCCACATGATTATGGGTTAAAGTCAGAGGGACAATATGTCAGCATGGTGTTTTTTTCCTTCGATTCCACATCAGACAGTACAGATTATATACAGTGGTCACCGAGATCAATGATTATTATAACCCACAACATATTCACAGCATTTTCCAGGCAGTCAATTACAAGCTAAAATCATGTTCCCCAAATGTTTCCAGCATCAATTTGTTTTTATATGTCTCCTTAAAACAAGCTAAATATAACTTACAAGAACACAGAACACACACTGTATGACAGCGGGAGACCTTGTGACTGAAACGGGTCAACTCAATCATTTATTGGAAGCAGCATCTTATTTACAATCTTCTCTATTAAAAAGAAAACAGTAACTTTCTGTATAAGCAAAACCTCTTTAAAACATTGTTGGCTGGACCTGTGGAGTCAAGCATATATTCCATTTAAAATGTGATTTTTGTGATAAGCATTTTCTATGATGGATATAGCTTTTCACATAGCTTATATAAACATAAAAGTAAAATACTGAATTAAGAAACTGCGGCATTTCGTAAACAAATGAAACCAAAAGATAGGACCAAGCCCCAAAACTTGTTAGACACAAACCATTTGGGTGTGCCACAGTTGTACAAGGTATAACGTAGAGTAGGACCAACAAATTACTTAAATGTTATCTTTTACACAGCCCAAATGACAGACAGACATTTGGCAACGATCCAGCATCTGGACAAAACATGGTGCAAACGCAAATTACCTTTTTTTTTGCACGCAGCAAAAATACAATCAGCTTTTTACATTGCTATTTAGAGTTAAAGTAAAATGCACCCCCTTCTAACTTTAACATATATATGCACATTTTAAACCTGACCCCCTTCTTACAGTTCAACATGGTTTTGTAAAGATGCAAAATTGCATTTAGCACAGCGTCTCACACCATACCCACCGCCATAAAGCACAGCGTCACACACCATACCCACCGCCATATAGCACAGCGTCACACACCATACCCACCGCCATATAGCACAGCGTCACACACCATACCCACCGCCATATAGCACAGCGTCACACACCATACCCACCGCCATATAGCACAGCGTCACACACCATACACACCGCCATATAGCACAGCGTCACACACCATACCCACCGCCATATAGCACAGCGTCTCACACCATACCCACCGCCATATAGCACAGCGTCTCACACCATACCCACCGCCATATAGCACAGCGTCTCACACCATACCCACCGCCATATAGCACAGCGTCACACACCATACCCACCGCCATATAGCACAGCGTCACACACCATACCCACCGCCATATAGCACAGCGTCACACACCATACCCACCGCCATATAGCACAGCGTCTCACACCATACCCACCGCCATATAGCACAGCGTCTCACACCATACCCACCGCCATATAGCACAGCGTCACACACCATACCCACCGCCATATAGCACAGCGTCACACACCATACCCACCGCCATATAGCACAGCGTCACACACCATACCCACCGCCATATAGCACAGCGTCACACACCATACCCACCGCCATATAGCACAGCGTCACACACCATACCCACAGCCATATAGCACAGCGTCACACACCATACCCACCGCCATATAGCACCGCGTCACACACCATACCCACCGCCATATAGCACAGCGTCTCACACCATACCCACCGCCATATAGCACAGCGTCACACACCATACCCACCGCCATATAGCACAGCGTCACACACCATACCCACCGCCATATAGCACAGCGTCACACACCATACCCACCGCCATATAGCACAGCGTCAAACACCATACCCACCGCCATATAGCACAGCGTCACACACCATACCCACCGCCATATAGCACAGCGTCACACACCATACCCACCGCCATATAGCACAGCGTCACACACCATACCCACCGCCATATAGCACAGCGTCTCACACCATACCCACCGCCATATAGCACAGCGTCTCACACCATACCCACCGCCATATAGCACAGCGTCTCACACCATACCCACCGCCATATAGCACAGCGTCACACACCATACCCACCGCCATATAGCACAGCGTCACACACCATACCCACCGCCATATAGCACAGCGTCTCACACCATACCCACCGCCATGTAGCACAGCGTCAAACACCATACCCACCGCCATGTAGCACAGCGTCTCACACCATACCCACCGCCATGTGGCACAGCGTCACACACCATACCCACCGCCATGTGGCACAGCGTCTCACACCATACCCCCCACCGCCATATCGCACAGCGTCACACACCATACCCACAGCCATATAGCACAGCGTCACACACAATACCCACCGCCATATAGCACAGCGTCACACACCATACCCACCGCCATATAGCACAGCGTCACACACCATACCCACCGCCATATATTACACAGCGTCACACACCATACCCACCGCCATATAGCACAGCGTCACACACCATACCCACCGCCATATAGCACAGCGTCACACACCATACCCACAGCCATATAGCACAGCGTCCTTCCAGCCTGCCCCCTCCACACACAATATACACAGCATATTGAGCGGGTGCAGCATGGCACAGCGATGAAAGAGAGGGGGGGCAGCATGGCACAGCGATGAAAGAGAGGGGGACATCATGGCACAGCGATGAAAGAGAGGGGGGACAGCATGGCAAAACGGTGAAAGAGAGGGGGGACAGCATGGCACAGCGGTGAAAGAGAGGGGGGACAGCATGGCACAGCGGTGAAAGAGAGGGGGGACAGCATGGCACAGCGGTGAAAGAGAGGGGGGACAGCATGGCACAGCGGTGAAAGAGAGGGGGGACAGCATGGCACAGCGGTGAAAGAGAGGGGGGACAGCATGGCACAGCGGTGAAAGAGAGGGGGGACAGCATGGCACAGCGGTGAAAGAGATGGGGGACAGCATGGCACAGCGGTGAAAGAGATGGGGGACAGCATGGCACAGCGGTGAAAGAGATGGGGGACAGCATGGCACAGCGGTGAAAGAGATGGGGGACAGCATGGCACAGCGGTGAAAGAGATGGGGGACAGCATGGCACAGCGGTGAAAGAGATGGGGGACAGCATGGCACAGCGGTGAAAGAGATGGGGGACAGCATGGCACAGCGATGAAAGAGATGGGGGACAGCATGGCACAGCGATGAAAGAGATGGGGGACAGCATGGCACAGCGATGAAAGAGATGGGGGACAGCATGGCACAGCGATGAAAGAGATGGGGGACAGCATGGCACAGCGATGAAAGAGATGGGGGACAGCATGGCACAGCGATGAAAGAGGGGGGGGACAGCATGGCACAGCGATGAAAGAGGGGGGACAGCATGGCACAGTGATGAAAGAGGGGGGGGACAGCATGGCACAGTGATGAAAGAGGGGGGGGGACAGCATGGCACAGTGATGAAAGAGGGGGGGGGACAGCATGGCACAGTGATGAAAGAGGGGGGGGACAGCATGGCACAGTGATGAAAGAGGGGGGGGGACAGCATGGCACAGTGATGAAAGAGGGGGGGGGACAGCATGGCACAGTGATGAAAGAGGGGGGGGACAGCATGGCACAGTGATGAAAGAGGGGGGGGACAGCATGGCACAGTGATGAAAGAGGGGGGGACAGCATGGCACAGTGATGAAAGAGGGGGGGGACAGCATGGCACAGTGATGAAAGAGGGGGGGACAGCATGGCACAGTGATGAAGGAGGGGGGACAGCATGGCACAGTGATGAAGGAGGGGGGACAGCATGGCACAGTGATGAAGGAGGGGGGACAGCATGGCACAGTGATGAAGGAGGGGGGACAGCATGGCACAGTGATGAAGGAGGGGGGACAGCATGGCACAGTGATGAAGGAGGGGGGACAGCATGGCACAGTGATGAAGGAGGGGGACAGCATGGCACAGTGATGAAGGAGGGGGGACAGCATGGCACAGTGATGAAGGAGGGGGGACAGCATGGCACAGTGATGAAGGAGGAGGGACAGCATGGCACAGTGATGAAAGAGGGGGGGGACAGCATGGCACAGTGATGAAAGAGGGGGGGACAGCATGGCACAGTGATGAAAGAGGGGGGGACAGCATGGCATAGTGATGAAAGAGGGGGGGGACAGCATGGCACAGTGATGAAAGAGGGGGGGAAACAGCATGGCACAGTGATGAAAGGGGGGGGGACAGCATGGCACAGTGATGAAAGATGGGGGGGACAGCATGGCACAGTGTGATGATGGGGGGGCCAGGTGAAGGGGGAAAAGCCAGCATGGAGGGTGCAGTGTGATCATAAGGGAGCACAGCAATGTGTGTGTGATGGCACAGGGGGCTTGTGGCAAAGTAGTGTGAGGTAGGTGGTGGCTAATTAATGGGTGAAATTTTGTTTGTGGGGTGATGGTGGGGCGGACTACTAATTTAAGATAGGGTGGTTTGGGGGCTACTGAATGTGGGGGAGAATGTGCCTATGAATTATTTATTGTCAGTGATGGTTGCGGGAAATAGGTATATTTCTGAAATTATTGCTGGGGCTGTTTGTAGGGAGGGAAATAGGTTAATTTATTAAATGTGAATACTATTGCTTTAATGTTGGGGCTAGAGGAAGGTCTAATTATTAATTGTGGGTGCTGTTGATTTAACGCCGGGGCTGGTTGTAATTTTATGAATGTACCCCTTTTTTTCCCAAATATGGCCCACAACATTACAGGATCCAGACAAACCGCAACTAAAGAAACCTGCAGCCACAGGTGGTGAAAGTGAGAAGAACAGGTTGGAGAGAGCAGGAGAGTCTGTGAAATGTTGTGATCCTAGTGGGACAATCCCAAGTTTTGGTGACCGTTCAATGGTGTACACAACAATGCAGGTTTTTTTCTCTGTAGGAGGGTGGCCTGGCCACGTCCAGTGATGCATAGCTACGCCCCCAATTGTAAGAACACATCTATACTTTTGTGCTGCCGCCCAAGTTTTTACATTCTCAACTATAAGGGGGGCCCCATGAAGTTTTTGTACCGGGACCCTGAATGCCTCTTGGCAGTCCTGCCCTCGCCCACAATATACACAGCATTCCAGACTGCACCCCCCTCCCCCACAATATACACAGCATTCCAGCCTGCACCCCCCCCCCCCACAATATACACAGCATTCCAGCCTGCACCCCCCCCCCACAATATACACAGCATTCCAGCCTGCACCCCCTCCCCCACAATATACACAGCATTCCAACCTGCACCCCCCTCCCCCACAATATACACAGCATTCCAGCCTGCACCCCCCTCTCCCACAATATACACAGCATTCCAGCCTGCACCCCCCTCCCCCACAATATACACAGCATTCCAGCCTGCACCTCCCTCCCCCACAATATACACAGCATTGCAGCCTGCACCTCCCTCCCCCACAATATACACAGCATTGCAGCCTGCAACCCCCCTCCCCCACAATATACACAGCATTGCAGCCTGCAACCCCCCTCCCCCACAATATACACAGCATTCCAGCCTGCAACCCCCCTCCCCCACAATATACACATCATTCCAGCCTGCACCCCCCCTCCCCCACAATATACCCAGCATTCCAGCCTGCACCCCCCCTCCCCCACAATATACCCAGCATTCCAGCCTGCACCTCCCTCCCCCACAATATACACAGCATTCCAGCCTGCACCCCCCTCCCCCACAATATACACAGCATTCCAGCCTGCACCCCCCTCCCCCACAATATACACAGCATTTCAGCCTGCACCCCCCCTCCCCCACAATTTACACAGCATTGCAGCCTGCACCCCCCCCTCCCCCACAATTTACACAGCATTGCAGCCTGCACCCCCCCCTCCCCCACAATATACACAGCATTCCAGCGTGCACCCCCCTCCCCCACAATATACACAGCATTCCAGCCTGCACTCCCCTCCCCCACAATATACACAGCATTCCAGCCTGCACCCCCTCCCCCACAACTTTCAAGTCTCTAACCCCCAAAATAAACACAGCATTACAGTCTGCACCCCCCACCATATAGCAATCCAGCCAGCACACAAAATGAACATCAGAGACTCTACAATGTATTTTCTTAGAGCCATTACATCTTGTTCAAAGTAATTAGAACTGCTGTTTGTACAGCACTTAGAGCCACTCTGGCCCATAGCGAAACCCTGGTCATGACTCATTGGCGTTTGAAACAAAATCAAGACTGCAGCTCTGTAAGACAGTTGCTGAACGCTGCTGTGCCTGTGGATCAGCAGGAGCCAGTTGTTGTGGTTCTTGGAAAATACAAAATAATGATAGGTTGGTATTTACTATTTTCCCTTGGTTTGTTTCTTCAAGCTGCCATTAATGATTTATAATTCTGCACAGTGTTCTGGAATACCATGACAACTACAGTCATATGACACATGATATATAGCGAGTACTGTAAAATCCTCCCTCTCCCTCCACATGATATGCTATGAGCTGTGTGTGACTGGCAGTCATACTAGTCACCCCAGAGAGTTTTTTAAAAGGGGATAATGCTTTGTAGGAAGACAGCTAAGAAAAATTACTTTCAGTTGGATGCTTAAAAGGGTACTTGCTGTTTCGAGAAATATTTCAAGAAAGAAAACTGTGTGCGATTGTTGCTTAAAAAGTTCCCCCAAAAAAAACCACAATAAAAACACCCCATGTATATAAAAATTTTGGTTGCTTTGTACTGAGCTCATCTTTATCTCTAGAACAGAATACAAGTACAATAGGCCTAGTCAGAAAGCACCTCAATTAACTTACTGTTCTGGGCCACACCTAAAGCTGTAAACACATCCTTTAATCCTGTTGAGGTGTTCAGGCACAATTGGGTGGGTTAAGTAATGCTGCACATTAATCATGCCGACTATCAGAAATAGCAAAATATCACAATGCTGGGATAACTTGTACACAGACATTGCATAAAAACTATTAGAACAGATCAAGTGCATCCACAGTGGAGAAAGGACATATCCCATAACAGATTTCTAGAAATTACACGTCAATGTACAGTGTGAGGTAGTCAGGGGAATTGACAAAGCAGAGAATTTCTGATCTCTCAAAACATGGCATGAGTTACTTCACTGCAAGTCTTTACAAGACTAGCAAGATAACGGGCATTTATGAAAGGAGAACAAAAATTAGATTGTTCTGTCATATTTCTAATGCAGTGCAGAAAAAAAAAGTAAAACCAGCTAAATACGTTTGTTACAAAACAACTAAGCACTTTGTATCCACAACATCTGCGATCATAACTCACTTATAATGTAATGCTAGCCTCATATGCTGCAATATTGCAGCCAGTAATAAGCAGTTTACAGTTTATCACATTATGGGGCAGCCTTAACTCTGCACAACGGAACGCGATGTATCTCCAGAACAGGCCGCTCATTTTCCCTTCGCGTACCATAGAGATGCAAGGGAAAGTGAGTGGAGATTTCTGTACGTAATAGTTGGCAAGGTGCGCAGCCAGACACAGAGGCGATGTTCAACGGTGCCCCACGACTAACTGAATATGCCCAACATGTGGCCCGAATGCAAACATCAAAAACAATAAGAACACATTATCCTGCAAGTTGATAAATGCAGTCAGCAGATGACAGCTAATGGGCCTGTGCGTGCAGTTATCTTCCAAACACAATGCAAAAGGCATGGCAGAATCTCACCCATCATCATCATTTATTTATATAGCTCCACTAATTCCACAGCGCTGTACAGAGAACTCACTCACATCAGTCCCTGCTACATTGGAGCCTACAGACTAAATTCCCTAACACACACACAGACTGTCTGATGGCATGAGATGGACAGACTAGGGACCCTTCTTTCTAAATGAGGATGAAACACCTACAAATGCAGGGAACTTACTAATTTAGAGCAGACATAGATACATTCATTAACCAGAAAACTTAAATGTGCATACATCTATAGTTCCATCCAATCACAGATGTTCAGCCCTTCTGTAGCATAGGAATAATTTTGCTGGAATTCTAATTAAATTCATGTTTAGCTGAGTGTAGTGAAAGCCAGACAGGGAAGACTTTGGTTTAGTTTGGAATGATTAACATGTATTGCAAGATAATTAACACTCCATGTTTTTAGCAGAGTGCTTTAAAAGTAGCTAAATAGCATAAAAAAATGTATTGCTAAAGGGAAGCTCAGAGGAATATTTCTTTCTTGTCTATTGTATGCAGTCACACCCTTACTGCGCCCCACTTTCTGTTTAATGGTTGTGACAAGCGCAATATATATCTATTTTTAAGGAACGTTTGGAGCAGGGCCGTAACTAGGGCTGAGGGTGCAATGCTAAAGGGGGGCACAATTTAGGAATAATTTAGGTTAAAATTGAGGGCTAGGGGGGCGGCATTTGTCTTTCTTGCCCCAGGCGCTAGAATTCTAAGTTACGGCTCTGGATTGGAGTAATGCAGAAAGACCTTTGTGGTTTATTTTACATTATGCTCATTAAGTGAAAACTTTGTATGTAGAGTATTCAAGTCAGTTTACAATGGAATCATTATTCCTGAGTTGCATTCTTCTGTCTTACAACACCCATCAGTAGTACTTCAAAAATGCTTCCAATAACCAATAGCTTAGCCACAGTCAGTTGACAGATACATTTACATTTGTATGATGTGCCTCAAGGGGGTATACAGAGTAAGCTGTGTGCTTACTTTTCATTCAATACAGGTAAGTAGGTATAAATGATAGTTAAAAGTCCAACAATAAACTAAGGGACAAAGATAAAAACGTGTGTTTTAGAGCTGCTTAAACCAGTAATTACTATATTGGAGAGGACAAAGCACATCCTACCAAATGATTAATGAGCCTGTGGGACCTCTCACCTAACATCACTACAATAAGCTGCTTCAGGGTGAATCTGTTAGTACGACTACTTCTATAAGTGTAATATATCCTGAGCTGCACTGGGTCCAAAGAGTGTTGTTGTGATGAAAGCGAGGGCAGCAAGTAGTTACATGCTGATACCAGCCAGAAGTAGGCAGCAAGCGATCATATGACAGCACAGATTTACCCGCTGGTGAGGTCCTGCTGCACAGTGAGCAGCCGCTCTCGCAGGTTCTCAAACATCCTGCCGTGACTGTACCCCGCAGAGGATAAGCGCGGACTATGCGGCACTGAGCGCTGTCTGCAGCCGCTGCACCATGTCCTCTATCGCCTCACAACGTCACAGTCACAAGGAGAGAGGAGGGACCGGAACAGCAGCATGCCCCGCCCACTCTGCCTGTCACAATACGCTGTTGGGAAATAGCTATACTGCTTAGTCCTTGTCGTCACAGTTATTGTCTTGCGTCCACTAGAGGGCAGCACAACCCTTTATGAAAAAGGAACCTGCACATCACGTTCAAGATCTCTACTTTGAGACTGTGTACAATACAAACTGGCATTAACTAAATACATTAAATTGTCTATTAAGTTGCAAGGAGCCAGAGACCTGGAGCTGACAGATGTTTTCTCAAGAGAATGGCCATTGTACCTCATCTTTTAATCTTTCAAGAGGTTAAACCCTCTGGGCCTGAGTCAATAACGAACTTAAGCAAGAAATTGAGTAAGTTTTCTTAAGTTTTTTGGGACAAAACCATGTTGCAATCAAAGGGGTGCAAATTAGTTTATTATTTTGCACATAAGTTAAATATTGGCTGTTTTTTCATGTAGCACATAAATACCGATGATATTTGTGTGCTATATGATAAAACAGGCAGAATTTGTACAGTCATATATATAATATGGGGAAATCCCACAGCCTGAACTGAAATGTGAAATGCTACATCAGGCCCATAGTTGCTAACTGCAAGGTGAACATTACACTTCTGAACATTTGAATATAAAGTATATGGGGCTGATTCATTAAGGAAAGTTAAGTAAAAAAAAAATTAGTAAGTAGTCTCCTGGACAAAACCATGTTACAATGCAAGGGCAAATTAGTTTTCTATTTTGTTCATATGTTAAATACTGTCTGTTTTTTCATGTAGCACACAAATATCAACTTTAAATTGCAGTGTACAAATAAACTATCAAGTATGTGTGTGCTACATGAAAAAACAGACAGTATTTAACATATGAACAAAATAGAAAACTAATTTGCACCCCTTGCATTCAGGACCGTCTCTTCCATTGGGCACGATGGGCAGGTGCCTGGGGGCCCTGCAGGCAAGGGGGCCCATCCGAATCCTTTTTTTAAAATACTTACCTTGCGGTCACATCAGCGGTGATCCGGCTCCCTCCCTGGTCCCCTCTTCCATGCTGTGCTCGCAATGAATGCTGGGCGTGATGTCACGCCCAGCATTCACTGCAACCACAGCACAGAAGAGGGCAGAAGAGACTCAACGGCGCGGAAAAAAGTAGAGGATCGGACTTAAGGTAAGTTAAGGGGGCCCCTATATATATATATATATATATATATGTAAAAAAAAAGTGATTATATATATAATCACGTTTTTTTTTACACACATATATATTTTTTTTACACACACACACACACACACACTATTTATATATATATATATATATATATATATATATATATATATATATATATATATACACACATATACACTGCATTGCCCGGGGGCCCATAAAGTTGTTAAGGTGGCCCTGCTTGCATTGTAACATGGTTTTGTCCAGGAGACTGCTTACTCAATTTTTTTTACTTAACTTTCCTTAATGAATCAGACCCTAAGTCTTCAGAGGTGCTATTTGGATCTTAAGCACGGTTGTGGTTGCAGACAATTATTTTAATATTTACTTTACCAATGTCATGTTTGCTACACATAACACATGTTTACTACATTTTACAAGAGCCCATGACAAGTTACAGTTAGACACTGCATATTTTAAACACGGTATCACCGTTTTTTCTGAGGCAAACCCAATGCAGAAAATCTATTTCCACATAGTGTTCATATTGATTGCCATGTAACAGTGATCCCCTGCTGAGGATACAAACAAAATTGTTCTTGGTCACCGGGCTGGAACCGCATACTATCATTATCTAGATCTAAGATGAGAAGGCCCCTGAATTGCTGTCATTTTTATACTCTATTTTAAAGCAAGAGCTTAAGCTTCATTGAAGTCTATGCTGCCATGTTAAGTCATTTGCTTCAGGAAACAGTTACGTTATCCATAGTTGCAATCCCTTATTCATAACTGTTCCTGTTGAGGTCCTGCCAGGGCCCTCTTAAGAACATCTTGGGCCCCCGGGCACAGCAGTGCACCGGGGCCCCTATATATACAAAAAAAAAAAAAAAAGATTATATATATGGGCCCTGCAGCCCAGGGGGGCCCGTCGGAGGTAGGAAAAAAAAACTGAAAAAAAAGAAGAAAATACTTACCGTGCTGTCAGCTGGCGATTCCGGCTCCCTCCATGGTCTCCTCCTCTGTCGCGCTCCGCAATGGATGTCGGGCGGGCGTGATGACGTCACGCCCGACATGCACTGCGAGCGCGACAGAGGAGGAGACCATGGAGGGAGCCGGAATCTCCAGCTGACAGCACGGTAAGTATTTTCTTCTTTTTTTTCAGGTTTTTTTTCCTTCCTCCAACGGGCCCCCTTGGACTGCAGGGCCCCCGGGCACCTGCCCATTGTGCCCAATGGGAAAGACGGCCCTGGGTCCTGCAGTTTTGCCTGAAATGTGACTATAACTGCCTAAGAAGATGTGCTACAGCCTTACCTATTGTATGATGGCGTTGTTCTATATGGTAGAGTAGCCCATGTCATGCCCATATTTTTGAAGAGGGTGGATGCCTTAGTTTTATACTATAATGAAGGGCATCCACGACCTATTCACAAGAAGAGAAGATATGTGGCTTTTACTAAGAGGTTTGTTTGTGAGACCTCTGATAGCAGTAACACACAGACTACAGCCATCTTCTCAGAAAGACCCCCAGTGCTTATTGATCATCTCAAAGAGTAATTTTTTACTCCAAAATAATTTTTTATATATATGTTCTTTATTTTCGTTCTTTCTTTATAATCTGCTGCACCACGTTGCAAATCCCTCTCTGTGTCCTCCAGAATCCAATTCAAATTACTCACCTTTATCTACAAAGCCCTCAATAACACAACTCCTTTATACATCTTAAATCTCATATCAAAATACTCTCCCTCCCGCCTTCTTAGATCTACCACTGACCTGCGTCTTGTCTCGTCTCTGTAACCACCTCTCACTTGCCTACAAGACTTCTCCCGTGCTACTCCCCACTTACGGAATTCCATACCACACCCAATCAGGCTTTTCCACAGCCTTCAAATCTTTAGACGTTCTCTAAAAACGTTCTCTATTCACACTAATACACCCTCAGAGGTTTTCCAATCTCCACTCTAAGTCACACTCACTCCTCTTGTTTCAGCTATGCCCTCTTCCACTTAGAATATAAGCTCTCTAATGAGCAGGGTCCTCTACCCTTTGTTTTCATATCTGAATTTATTTTGTCTGCCTTGTATGGCCTTGTTTTATAGATCCTTGCTTTATGTATGTCCTTGTTTCCCTACTGTATGACACTGCGGAACACTGTGGCGCTTTACAAAGATACAATAATAATAATAGTTTTCAAATTGTAGTGCAAATGAACAGCGGAACAATAAATGAAAGGTTAGAAAGGTGGAGTAGCATATATATAATCATCTTTGCTAACCAATTTTGTTAAACACGTACATAATAAATAGAAAAGAATAGCCAGATGGGAACAACCTAGTCATACACAGGGAGGGGATAGAATGATACACAAGATAAAAACAAGATGGATAGGGGGAAAATGACGGGCGAGCATAATACCAATACCAATTGTGGAGCTTGACAAATTAATTTTACAGGTGAAGCTTATGTGGTGGACCATGTGAGGCTTAACTTATTTGTTGGAGATATGAGGTCAATCTAAGAGGTGAAATATGATTTGCAAGTAGGTACCTTTGAACTTCATCCAAGGGGACCATGTAGAGGAGAATTCCTAAAATGTATCTATACCTGATAAGGGGAGTTTGTCCATAGAAATATAGTGATTGAGTCTGTTGAACCACTCTCTGATAGAGGGAGGCATAGTGGACCGCCAGTGAAGGACAATGACTGCCTTTGCACCACTATTCAAATGTTTTATGAGAGATTTGTTTAGGTGGGTATTGAAGAATTGGAAAGCGAGAGAAGCCAAAACAAAGGATCTTCTGGGATCTCAATTCCTACAATTTCTTTGAATAGACTGATCATCAATTTCCAGTATGCACCAAATTTAGGACAGTCCCACCATATGTGTAGGAGAGATCCCAGACTCGAATTGCACCTCCAGCAGGATGCAGAGATATCAGGGGAGAATTTGTGAATTTTGATAGGAGCCACATATCACCATGATAAAATCTTAAATTTGGTTTCACTTATTGATAAGCTGAGAGAGCTTGCGTGTGGCTAGAAATATCTTCTGCCATTCATTGTCGGTTAGGGGTCTAGGTAGATCTCAGTTTCAAGCCTTTACAAATTGTGGGACTGAATGAGACATATCATCTAAAAGCATTTTATACTGGATGGCAATGGCATGCCTTGGAAGAGTGGGAGCTAAACACATTGGGCCTGAGTCATTAAGGAGAGCAAAGCATAAAAAAAGGAGTAAGTTTGCACCTAGGCAAAACCATGTTACATTAGAGTGGGAAGTGAATGTAAGATGTGGGGACAGATTTATAGTTGGGATAGGGCAACTATAAGTTACTCATTTTTTTGCCTTACTTTCCGTAATGACTCAGGCCCATTGATTCAAAAAGTGTTGTGTAAGGAATTACTCTGATATTTGCACCTCCGACCACAAGAGATCTCTGTATTCATAAACTTGCCCTTAGATTTGCCATTATTCAAGATGGCCAGAATGGCATCAAGGATAAACCATCTTGGATCCTATTTCCTGTTTGGGCCTATAATAGGCACTTCCTGGATCAGACATGTGCTTGAGTATTGTGTCTGCTCAGCTCCTGCTACTTGCGACACTTCCTTGCATCTGTAACTACCTGCTTGTGTACCGGCCTGGCAAACGTCTGACTACCTGCTTGTGTACCGAACCAGCAAACGACTGACTACTTGCTGTATATCTACTCTGCTATTGTGCTTCAGATAAAACCATCAGTATTGTTACACGTTGGGTCCCTTCCAAATATTATGTGAGAGGTAAAGTGACTTAACTGATAATAGGCCCATTGCTCACAAGAGGATAAAGTGAACTTCTGCTTTATGCCAAGGAATGTGTACACACTGCCACGACCAACCTGCTGACCAACCCTGGTCACCCCAGCCCTAGTCCAAGTTGCTAGTGAGGAACACTGTATGCCTACGGAAAAATCTGGATTGCACATAATGCGGGTAAGTGGGGAGAAATTGGATTAAAGGTTGTTCAGAATTTGCAACTGTCTCCAACAGTCAAGTGTTGGTCCCTTTGTGTGGTGCGAGATATTGGTAAGCTATGAGATTCAAGGCAGGATCAGAAGCGGATATATACAAAAAGAAATGAAAACAAAGATAACACTGCTGATCTTAGATATCTAAGCCTTATATTTGTCTTATTTTTGGGTCAAAAGCCAGAAAACAGAGGGAAGCTTCCAATCATCTAATTGATACACCATTATATACCTTGGGTCTGATTCATTAAGGAAAGTTAAGCAAGAAATTGAGTTTGTTTTCTTACTCAAGTTTTCTGGACAAAACCATGTTGCAATATAAGGGGTGCAAATTAGTTTATTATTTTGCACAAAAGGAAAATACTGGCTGTTTTTTCATGTAGCACACAAATACTTGAGAGTTTATTTGTTCAATGAAATTTAAAGTTAATCTTAATCTCACTAGGTTACCCTATTACCACCTTCTACACAGCTAACACAAGACAACAACTCTCTGATCAACATTGCTACACACACAGCCTACTCAATACTTTTACCTTTGCATTCTAGCTGGTCCATTGTGCAATATGATGTAGCACATGTCTTTGTGTTTCAAACTCCTATTGTCCCATAGATTGTAAGCTTGCGAGCAGGGTTCTCTTACCTCTCTGTCTGTATGTATTACCCAGTATTGTTTTATTAATGTTTGATCCCAATTGTAAAGCACTACGGAATTTGCTGGTGCTATATAAATAAATGATGATGATGTTGATGACATACCCTACCCCAAATATAAATTTTCCATCACATTTTAAATTTGCCTCCCCTCCAATGCAACATGGTTTTGTCTTACTTACTTTTGCTTAACTTTCCTTAATGAATCAGGCACAAAGTGTTTAATTTAGGATATGAAGTGGAGTTGGAGATTGGGAGCTCTCCATCAATCGTCCTTTGTTTTTCACCACCTGGTGACGACCAATCCAACATTTTCCTAAGTATTATTGCTTTGTAATAGAGGAAAACCATAGGTAATTGTAGGTCTCCTCTATCTCTCCATCTGTACAGTAAATCGTTACTACATCTGGGCCTTTTACCTCCCCATACAAAATCTCAAATGGCAACTTGGGTGGGACCCTAATGGGAACCATCTGCATTATATATAGAAGTGTGGGAAGGACATTCACTTTGATAATATTTATTCTACCTAATCATGAAAAACTCTTAGATCTTGATTATTGGAGATTGATCTGGACTTTGTTTAATAGGGGTGAAAAATTTACTTACTTTACTGACCCTCAGATTTTTAAATTGTGATGGATGCCAAGAGAAACGAAATGAGGCTTGAAGATTAGAAGCGTTCAGACATATTAAGGCCCAAAGCCACTGATTTAGTATAGATTATCTTAAACTTGGAGAGCTGCAGATACACTTTAAATGCTAGGATCATTTGGAAGCATAAAGGGCCCAGATCCATTTGCTCCAGTACCCCATCATAAAAGTTCAGTCTACTCGATCGAAAGCTTTTTCTGCACAGGTAGAAAGCAATAGGACTTGAATCTTATTAACTGAGACATGGTGGATAAGATCTATTAATGTAGTAGTATTGACTCAGGCCTCACGGCCCAGGACAAATCATACTTCAGAGTGGATAATAGAGTCATTTGTTGTAATGGTAGCATAGATACAGCAGTTAGATATTACTGCACTTTAGTCCAGCTCTGTGCTCTATATAATCAGCATCTCACAAATATAAAACCATTAAGTCAGGGAAAAACTGCAGAGTAGAACCGAGGACTGTCCTCAAACCAATAACATGTTTGTTTTGAAGATCCATCTACTAGAATACCATCTCAGTTCAGCTGCTGAATCCAAAGAGTTCAACTGTCATTACTGTTGCCATCTTTGTTCCTCCTTTGGTGATCTCATTGGCCTTCTTGGTGGTGGCAGCTGCCACCACAACTTCTGCGTAAATGGTACAAATGTCTTGCAGCAAGCATGATTTAAAAGAAAAGTAACAGACATAAAGCCAGTGGTTCTGCTTTACAGTACCCACACACACACTTTCCTTACCACCAACAACAATTGTTAATCAACTGTCTTATGTATCAATTGTTCCTCACATCGCTAAGCTCATTTGGGCAGGACCATCTTTACCTTTGTTTTATGTTGTTGTATGTTATCTATTTGTATTATAAGCCGCTCAATGTACAGTGCTACATAATATGTTGGCGCTTTAAAAATATGAGATAATAATAATTAATACTTAAAAAGCACATGCCATCTTTAGTGCTATTGTTGAAAGGCACAACTAATATTACATAATTAAACTAAAAATGTTTATTAAAAAAATATTGAATAAGTATTGCAAAAGAGCAGGGTATTTGGGAGAAAAACAGAACAGTTAGATGTTCATGGACATTTATCTGTAGTAGAATTCAGTGGCATAGATCACAGATGTAGATTCTACTGACCTCCTAGGACTTGAACAGGCAGATCATTAGAATCACAATGGCGATCGCACTTAAAGAAGCACTGGTGCTGGTAATTGGGCTTAACACTACATATGCTAACCAGTTAATTAGTGTTGTTTATACAAGACGTATACAGGTATTTATATATGGGAAAATAAATGATCTTTTGGAGTCATTTGCGACCTTGAAAACATTTTATCCCCTCTTAAAATGGATTTTAGGGATTACGGAATTTTCACTGCACTTAATCCTCGATTATGAAGTACAAAAAGGCTGTCAACGTGGTGAATAATAGGGTTAGATGCCTACATGTAACTACTAAGATATGTTCCTTTACCTTTTCTTTTTTGTATGTCATATTCCATATACTGTACTGCTTTTTGTTGGGGATCATTTCATACTTACCAACTTTTGAAAGTTGGCTTCCGGGGCCTGCTGGGTGAGGTGGGCGTGATGGGGGGCGGGGCTCCAAAAGTCGCATGATTTTGGCCCCACAGCGATTCCCGGTGAATCGCGGCATTTTGGACCTAATTCTGCCCACTTCACTAGGAAGTGGGCAGATCCGGGAGAGATTGCCACACTCTCCCGGGAGTTCGTGAGACTCTTGCGAAATGCGGGAGTCTCCTGGACATTCTGGGAGAGTTGGCAAGTATGGATCATTTGCATACCAGAAATAACAGTAAATGTGCAATGTATTATTTCAGACATAATTGCACGTACTTTATTGTACAGCCAGAGGCGGAACAACCAGCGGTGCGGCCGGTGCACAACACCAGGACCCATGCTGATAATGCCTATAATGGGGCCGCTGCCGCCACCTAGATGTCCATTAAAAAAAAAAAAAAAATGATACCAGTCCCAGGCGCCTGGGACCCAGCATCCTTCTCCCTGCTCACTCCTCCCTGTTCCCTTCTCACTGACTGTCGGACGTGAATTCATCCTGTCCGGCATTTTCAGTGAGGAGCAGCGCAGAGCGGAGCCACAAGCATGAAGAAAGAAGACAGAAGAGAAAGAGAGGAAAGAAGGCCAAGTAAAAGGTAACTAAAGGAACGCAGGCAGTGGGCACAGTGTAGTGCAAGGGAAACTGATGAAGGAGAAACTGTGATGGAGGGCACAGTGTGATATAGAAGGGGTCCAGGTTATGATACAGAAGGGGGCCTGAGGCACAGTATGAAACAGAAGAAGGGGCACAGTGTTATGGAAGGGGCACAATGTGATACAGAAGAGACACAGTGTGATACAGAAGGGGGCCAGAGGCACAGTGTGTAACAGAAGAAAGGATATAGTGTGATATAGAAGAAGGGGCACAGTATGTTACAGAAGATGGAGCACAGTGTGTTACAGAAGAAGGGGCACAGTGTGACATAGAAGAAGAGGCACAGTGTGATACAGAAGAGGGCCAGAGGCACAGTGTGATACAAAAGATGGGACACAGTATGACACAGATGGTACACAGTGTGACACAGAAGGTGACCAGAGGCACAGTGTGTTAGAGAAGAATGGACACAGTATGATGGAAGGGGCACAGTGTGATACAGAAGAATGGGCACGGTGTGATACAGAAGAAGGGGCACGGTGTGATACAGAAGATACACATGTTATATATTTATATTTCTTATACTTTAAATTTGAAATAAAAAAAAAGAAAAGTGTGTGTGTGCTTGTGGGGGGGGGGGGGGGGGGGGATTTTTGGGCTCAAACCAAATGTTTGCACCTGGGCCCACAACTTCCTAGTTCCACCTGTTATATGATGTATAGCAAAAGCATGAAGTAAAGTAAGAAAATGGAATATAAATTGAAGACTACAATATATGACAATCAATCCAGATATTGACTCTTCTCCCTAGCCCTTCTGCTTTGACTAGAATTGTGCTGTTCTCTGCTTCTGATCTAGTGTAGGCTTTAAACACCATTTTCCTCATATTTGAGTGAGGGGTATTTGAGGACAAAATTATTATGATTTTCCTTTATTTATAAGGCGCAACAAAGGGACAGCAGTGCGTACAAAGAGCATAGAACAACACAGTACATAGCATTACAGGGAAATACAATAAAAGCATTGCAGTTCAAATCAGCACAGCTATGAATAGTCACACAGGGCAGTACCCTGTAAAAGTAGAAGAGGGAAGAAAGAGAGGTGGGGGAATGAACCAGAGCAAGCTGAACCTGTGCTCATCAGTGTGGGCACAACTAACAGGAACAAAGATAGTGATTGAGGTGCGAAGACAAGGGAGATGTAGAGACCAACGACAAAATATAGCTGGTTTTCAGAAGGCAAAGGTAATGAGGGGAGGACAGGAGGGAAGGTGGCTCTGCCTGGGAAAGCTTACAATCAATTCTCATGCTGTAGTAGTTTTTCTTACATTATAAATAGAAATTACTGTCTGTGTAACTTACAGAATATTATGTATCAAATCATCAAATGTGTAATTCACATGAATGGATAGCATTTTCTATGATCTTACCACCCTCCACAGATCTAAGCATTGTTAATCATGAAAGAAGACAATGTCCACTTGTTGTAGAAAACTTGAGCTGCTAATACAATCAACTTCACTTCATAAAGAGTAGCAATCCCTCACGGATGATAACACGAACTGATCTGCAAATTTGACACTTATTATGTCACATATTATATATATATATATATATATATATATACATATATGTGTGTGTTTGTGTGTCAGTGTTGCTTACTACAACTTACATGTTGCTAACACATATGCACAATAAGAATAGGGAAACTGAATGAAAACGATTGCTATATGAATTGGTTTTAACTAGGGGTGTGCACCGGCCACTTCTGGTGTTTTGTGTTTTGGGTTCTGATTAGCTTGAGGTTTTGGGTTCTGATTTGTTTTGCCAAAACACCCCACGAAAGGTTTTGGTTCTGATTTCGGGTTCTGACTTTTTTTTAAAAAAAAAGCATAAAAAGTGCTAAAAAACAGTTTTTGGTTTTTTTTTTCACTCCTACACTATTATTAACCTCAATAACATTCATTTCCACTCTATTCTGAACACCTCACACCTCACAATATTGTTTTTAGGCCAAAAGGTTGCACCGAGGTAGCTGGATGACTAAGCTAAGTGACACAAGTGGGAGGCACAAACACGTGGCCCAAGACGTTGCAGGATCAGTGGAATTAAACAGCAGTACCACTGGACTTATACGGCAGGATCAGTGCCTTGCTTGCAGTCTCCTAGGTAACGCAAATTTCACAGCTCCTTCAACACGTTTTACAAATAAACTAGGTGCTAGGTGAATAGACGCAAGTCTCCTAAGACACTGTATAAGAATAGGATATTTATGATGTTCCTTTATCTCATATTTGTTAGCAAATTGTCACCATCCACCCAGCAATTAAAACAAAAATCAATTATTGCAATTAATAACCCCCTAATCCCCCACCCCCACCCCAATTACATATAATGTACTGCTTACTGCTCAGTTTAGGCTGCAGAAATGGTATTAGGCAGGAATACAAATACCAGATTTCTGCAGTTAGAAATGAGCACACTAAGGATGGTAGTGTCAACGCTACATAGATAGATAGGGTAGAATTCTGCACATAATATGGATGCTTTACATAGGCAGAGATTGGATAATACGAGGACTGACCTAAAACCACTGCCACTACGGTGGTCAGGAGCAGCCAGTTGTTCTTCAGTATCCGTTTGCAGTCGCAACCTTTCTTCATCTTCTTCCCCATGTTGCGTTGCTTTTTGCCTGTCTATTGGTAATGTAGTCGGAGGAAGGATAAGGGAGCAGATCTCAATGGAGGCAATGCAGAGAGGTGTCAGGGTATGTTACGCTGCAAACATCTCCTCCAGTGTGCAGGCGTTCAGAGCAGACTCCTTCTTTCCCCTGTGCCCATAGGAGACTGTCACTTTCACTGCGGCAGCTTCTGTACCGGTGTGCACTGATCTGTCAGCTTCGGGCAAGGGCTGGCTTTTATCTGTGCTGCAAATCGCAAGCTACTCACCACCCTCTCTCTAGTGATAATGAAGAGTACTATTTGTATATCTATCTATATGTATCTATCTATATGTAGCCTCTGCCTCAGATATGCTGCTGGGTGACGAGTCATAAGGCACTGCTAAAAGGCACATGAACCTGCTCGACTGTCACTGCCTCCCTCCTTCCTCCTAGTTCTCACCCCCCTGTCATTCACACTCAGGATAAATAAAACCTCGTCATCACGCCTCACGAGATCCGACGGTCCAAGTGACTCAACTATGCACGAAAACATAGGAACTGGGGTGCAGAAAAATGGCAGCAGGTGCTCTGGACTGATGAGTCAAAATTGGTAATATTTGACTGTAACAGAAGGCAGTTTTGTTCGCCAAAGGGCTGGAGAGCACTACAATAATGAGCGTCTGCAGGTCCATTGCAAGTTTGGGGCTGCATTTCAAAAAATGGAGTTGGAGATGTCACCAGCATTAATGGTGACCTCAATGCTGAGAAATACAGGCAGCTACTTATCCATCATGCAATACCATCAGGGAGGCGTCAGATTGGCTCCAATGTTATTCTGCAGCAAGAGAAGGACCCTAAACATACAGTTAATGTCATCAAGAACTATCTTCAGCATTAAGAAGAACAAGGAATCCTAGAACTGATGATATGGCCCCTAGAGAGCCCTGATCTGAACATCATCAAATCTGTCTGGGATTACATGAAGAGACAGAAGGATTTGAGCAGGCCTACATCCACAGAAAATCTGTGGTTAGTTCTCCAAGATGCTTGGAACAACCTCCCTGCTGAGTTTCTTCAAAAACTGTGTGCAAGTGTTACTAGAAGAATTGAGGCATTCATACTGTTTTGAGGCAAAGTGTGGTCACACCAGATATTGATTTGATTTAGATTTCACTTAAGGGTTGTATTTTGTTAATTGATACAAATTGTTGATTTGTTGTTGATTCTATTTTTGAAAACATTCTCCCATTGCAGCATATTTTCCTCACCTGCCTAAAACTTGTTTGCAGAATTGTATACACACACACACACACACACACACACATATCTAATATATAAAAGCCTAGCGGCGTGTGTTAGTGTGTGTGTGTGTGGAAAAAACTACCGGGTGACAGAGTGCTCAAGCTGCAGCGCCACCTGCTGGGCGGAGTTATATACTACACTGACCTACTAAATTCTTAGCATTATCTAATATATAGAAGCTTAGCGGCGTGTGTTGTTGTGTTTGTGTGTGGAAAAAACTATTTTTTTAGAAAGGGCTCATGCAATTGACCTGAAATTTGGTATACTGACATTATTTGACAAAAAAATTATAATAGTGAAGTCAGTTAACTTCCATCATCCCCCTTCCCCCCGTGGGAGGGGTAGTAAAGGCTAAATTTACGAGTTGAGGGCTCAAACTCATTTTTGTGAGGTAATTTAACCTCATGAACACACATGCTGTGTTAGTGTGTGTGTGTGTGGAAAAAACTACCAGGTGACAGAGTGCTCAAGCTGCAGCGCCACCTGCATGCGCGGAGTTATATACTACACTGACCTACTAAATTCTTAGCATTATCTAATATATAAAAGCCTAGCGGCGTGTGTGTGTGGCGATGAAGATGACAAAAACCTTTTTAACACCTTAAGTAGCTTGATTTGACTAGAATGCATGAGTATCATGCACAGGTTAACTTGTGTATATATATATATATATATATATATATATATATATACACACACACACACACACACATATGTCTATGAGGGATGTAGTTCTGTATAGACAATTTGCAACTATATGTGAACAAATGAACACATGATTTTTTTTTAATGAAAAAACCTTATGTGTACTTGCAACTTTTAACATGCTCTCCTAGTGGGTTTTCTAATCCCTGTCCAGAAAGACTTGAGGTTTTAGTATTTAGAATAGCAGCTCTCTAGGTTAAATCATTGAATGTGGCACATATTTCAATTTATGAAATACATATCCTCATTAAGGAAACCTTTTGCTGTAACACCTGATCTGAGTAAATGTCCAGGGATTCACATTAAAGCCAGCTGTGATAGGTTTCAATGAATCTTTAAAGCATAAAGTCTAGCGCAGAGCAATCACCATAGATAAAAAATGAAAAGGTTCAAATGTTATAAAATATCAAATGGGATGAAGATTTGATTTCCTCCAGATAAAAGTTAATGCTGGCGTTTCAGCTGAGCAAATTCAATTTTTTAATAAGAATAGATCCCAAGAGCCATATTCGTAAAGGAATAATTTATGGGCTGCTGTCAAATTATGTCATGCAAATACCAGCATACAGTTTGGCCTCATGTGATCTCCTTTCATGCCAGTTTAGACCTAAACTTTGAGCTGACATTCTTGTATGAAACATGATTTGGAAATTAATTCAACCAAGCCTAAACCACCACTGCTCAAAATGATGACAGGTATAAACATGACAGACTAACGCGTTCCCTTTTCTACAATGCTTGTTTTGTAGCTACGGAGAGCGGAATCAATGTAGTGTAGTTAAATAGTCAATCTAATTCTAAATTGTTCTAAATAAATTACAGTGCTCTACCAAATTCAGTTTGTTTTGTTAATGATATTGATATGGTATGTCTGCTTCCGCCATGGATGGTTTAAAAATAGTCTCTTGGAGCTCTGTGTACTAACTAACATGCACAGAGCCCAAGTGCTCAGTATTTTTAGAGCACAGTTGCACACATGTAATATTGAGTTATTACATATAATAGAGATCTGCTCAAAAATGAAGCAGAAGTGATAGCAAATGTTGGTGCAGTGAGGAGGAGACACAACATGCTGGATGGTAAAGCTGACATCTTGTGGAAGTCAAACAATTGGATGAAGTCGGCTAAATTCATTAATATTGGTTTACCGTGCAATTGTGATCAGTACACCATGTGTAATGATGCAATAGCACGGATTAATAACACACACACACACTTACATTCACATTATCACTTGTAAATAGTACACATTTTCTAAAAATTCCAATTTACACTCGATCATTTAATAAATTAATTCAAGTTTATTTATACAGATAATATTATAGTAAAGGTATTTATGATTCAGGTCCTCTAAAATGTAGAGTTTGATCTCATATTAAAGCATATTTCACCAGCATTAACCCGGTTTCGACAGAGTAGTGATTGCATCTAGCGGTCGCAAGTTATGAGCAATATGAGATTAATACTCAAAAGCACTCTTCTTAAACCTCTTCTTCGGCGGGAAGACATGTATTATTATTATTATCATTTATTTGTTAGGCGCCACAAGGTATCCGCAGCACCACACACAGTACTAACAGTAGACTATACAGGGTGAAACCATACAGAACAATGAACAAAAAGTACCAGTACTTCAGAAACTCCAGCTAGTCATATACAGTAAAGACGGAGCGGAAGAACAGGTATGGAGACAGGAGGAAAGAGGGCCCTGCTCATACGAGCTTACATCCTAAGGGAGGGTAAACAGACCAGGCAAAAGAGGAGCCAGTTGAGGCAAGAGGAGGAGATGGGGGTTAAGTAGATGGTTGGTAGGCTTTGAGGAAGAGGTGAGTTTTGAGTGCACGTTTGAAGGAGCACAGAGTAGGAGAGAGACGGATGGAACGAGGGAGGTCGTTCCAGAGAAGAGGGGCTGCACGGGAAAAGTCTTGGATTCTGGAGTGGGAAGAGGTGATAAGGGTGGAGGAGAGGCGGCGGTCGTTGGCCGAGCGCAGGGAGCGGGCAGGAGTGTGAATGGAGAGGAGGTTAGAGATATAAGGGGCAGTAGAGTTGGAGAGAGCCTTGTAAGTGGTGGTGAGGAGTTTGAAAAGGATTCTGTAGGGTAAGGGGAGCCAGTGTAAAGCAAGGCAGAGAGGGGAGGCAGAGGAGGAGCGGCGTGAGAGGAAGATGAGTCTTGCGGCCGCATTGAGTATAGAGCGGAGGGGGGAGAGACGGAAGTGGGGGAGGCCAGTGAGGAGGAGGTTACAATAATCAAGGCGGGAGATGATGAGTGCGTAGATGATAGTTTTGGTGGCATCCTGAGAGAGAAAAGGACGGATGCGGACGATGTTGCGTAGTTGGAAGCGACAGGCTTGGGCAAGGGAATGAATGTGGGGGGCAAATGAGAGAGAGGAGTCGAGGGTGACACCCAGGCAGTGAAGTTGGGTGACAGAGGAGATGGTGGTGTTGTTGACGACAATAGAGAGGTCATCGTGGGATGGGAGTCTGGGCGGAGGAAAGAAAATGAGTTCAGTTTTAGAGATATTGATTTTGAGAAAGCGCTCGGACATCCAGGAGGAGATGGCAGAGAGGCAGTCGGATACCCGAGCGAGGAGGGTGGAGGAAAGATCAGGAGAGGAGATATAGAGTTGAATGTCGTCAGCATAAAGGTGATACTGAAGACTGAAGGAGGAGATGAGAGCACCAAGGGAGGAAGTGTAGAGCGAAAAGAGTAGAGGGCCAAGAACAGAGCCCTGCGGGACTCCTACGGGGAGCGGGTAGGGGGAGGAGGAAGAACCAGACATGGATACAGAGAAAGAGCGATTAGCGAGGTATGAGGCAAACCAGGCATGGACAGAACCAGAGAGGCCGAGAGAGAGAAGAGTTTGCAGCAGGAGGGGGTGGTCCACGGTGTCAAAGGCTGCAGAGAGGTCAAGGAGGATGAGTACGGAGAAATGACCCTTGGATTTGGCTGATAGGAGATCATTAGTAACCTTGGCCAGGGCAGTTTCGGTAGAATGTAAGGGGCGGTAGCCAGATTGGAGAGGGTCAAGGAGGGAATTGTTCGCGAGGTGCCTGGTTAGGCGGCTGCATGTAGGCAACAGTTGGAGTGGGCAGCTCCATCCTTTGGGAGAAGATCAAATGAACTGACCTTTGACCAGCAGTCTACTAGAACATCTTTGACCCTGGAGCAATGAAGACCTCTCTTAGTGTTATCTGTGCATATCCTGTGACATCATCAGTGTTTTTTTTCTAAACTTAACAACATAAAAGCAGCCACTGATTTAGGAACAGCCTCACTCTTTGCCTACAGACATCAGGATGAACAGACTGTTTCTGGATCCATGGACTGCGCAGTGCATGTATCGGTTGTACTTTGTATTATCATTGTGATCTGCTTAATTTCACTATTAAATCTATTTTGTGCTTTGGAACCACATTAATTGCATCAGACAATATTTATTAATAGCGACAATATGAACATTACAGTCCAGAATCAAATATGGAGAAAAGAGTGGAAATGCATTGCTCTTTCTTCCATATTTGCCTTAATGCATAGGCCTTTTAGGATTCTTTGTATTCAGTACTTTATATACATTTTGTGTACCAGGTGTATTTCAAAGGATAAACTTTGGTTGGTCTTCTATATATATAAGCATAGACACTCACACAGTTCCCACCAGACTTCTGTGAAACTAAAATATAGATCAACCACCTTATTTATAGTGCCACCAGATAATATAATTCCAGTGGCTTGAGATCACTGTACACTTATAAAAAAAACCAGAACCATTGCCAAAAAGAGGAAATTTTGGCCACAGTGCAGTTATCTCTGGCCCCCCTCCAAGCTGAAGCCAAAAGCAAAAGCCGCTTCTCTGCAACCAGCCTAGGGTTATGCAACCATGCAGACCAAATGGAACCTATTGGTCCATGCAGGCAATTGTCTACATTTTCCCATAGCCAGTAATCTGGGTTTGCAGGCTACCAGTGTGGTTGATGTTGGAGCTGCAGGCCATCAGGATCACAATAGTAGAGTTCATACAATAGCAAACCATACAGCATAAGGATCTGGGACTACAAAAGGAGCTCTTTGGATGCTCAAATATTGCAACTCTGCCAGTAAATATTACAGCTCTGCCAGAAAATATTGCAGCTTTTCCAGTAAAGTTTTAAAAACAACTGTCACAACAAGAAATAAAAAAAGGTTTTTGGAGACTTAGCTACTGCTAAATCATTTGATAAATATAGCAGCAAATCAATCAGTCCATTAATCAATATCTATTATTTAATTATACTATAATAATGCCAATACAGCATGACTAGTATAATAAATATGAATTCTGTGTTAAAAAAAACCTCAATTTCAAATATACAATTTTTTTTCCCAGAATATCAATTGATAAAAGCACCAGAGAGAGAATGAGCAACATTTATATAAGAATTGTGAGTGATTTGTCACATATTCAAGTGTCTCACAGATAATTTGACAGTGATGGAAAGTGAGAAATATATACTGAATGGTAAATATGCCAAGACTGCTACAAGAACTGCAATTTAACATAATAAAATACAAAAGCACAAAACAAATCTATCCTTTTGTGATGACTTGTTGCAGAAAAATAAGTTTTACTTTCTTATTATACACACTGAATTTATATGACACAAGACTTTTACCTTTTTGCAATGTTGTTAATACAATGTCTGTTTTGTTTGTGATAAAAAAAACAATTAGATTTTGAGCTAAGTGATCAGGTAAAAGATTGTTTTCACTCTAGCTCTATGTTGTTAGCAGGAAGCACATGTGAATGTTTAGCTACAAACTGCTGCAAAAGGGTACAAATTATTATCATTGCAATTTATGTATCTTGGCACAACAGTGCTGTACAACAGGGACGTAAAACAAATATATATGTAATAATGTACATCCTTCTGTGAATTATAACAGAGGTTAGCATTGCTGGCTGACAGTACTAGGGCTGTCTGTGTGCAGTTTGAATGTTTTTCATATTCCAATAATATACTGACAGTTTAATTTGCTTCTGATTATATTATTAACAAGTGAGTGTGTGTTTGTGCATTAGGACATTTAGATTCTAAGCTCCACTGTGACAGGGAATAATGTGAATGATTAAATATTCTTTGCAAAGTGCAGCGTAATATGTAGGTGCTTTAAAAATAAAGGTTAATAAATAACTAAATTCATAGTTGCCTAAAATTGATATTTTATTAACAACCTTCAATGCCATTTACGTCAATGAATGTCCTGCATTTTAGAACACTAACAATGGAAACCTAAGTTGATAATCATTTGTTCCCTTAACGTTTTGAGGATCATGGAGAACAATATACCCATGGTCTGGGTCTAGTAACACCCACATCCCTTCTGACATAACGCCTTTAACGCCAGACCATATATTTACATGCTCTATTATAAAGCTGGATGTTTATGACATATATGAACACATACTTGGCCTGTTAAAAGATTATAAAGTAAATAAAGTGGTAAAAAAGGATTTTTACTAATTAGTTTAAAAACAAAACAAAACACCATGGGCTAGATTTACTAAGCTGCGGGTTTGAAAAATTGGGGATGTTGCCTATAGCAACCAATCAGATTCTAGCTTTCATTTATTTAGTACATTCCACAAAATGACAGCTAGAATCTGATTGGTTGCTGTAGGCAACATCCCCACTTTTTCAAACTCGCAGCTTAGTAAATCTAGCCCCATATCTCTGTAAATGGTAAACTTCTCAGAATAAAATATGATGTATATTTATTGAGATTAATTAATTTCATGGAAGTAGCTAAATGAAGAATTGTTGGTATGAATTAAAGATATATTTACTAGACTATGGCACAATTAGAAGACCCAATGTGATTGGGTGTAGTAAAAAATAAAAAAAAGTTATTTCTGATTAAACTGATGTAGTCGGTAAATGCTCCTTGAGGAGCAATTTCGGCATGGACCTCAGTGAAATGGTTACGTTATGTTTTTGTATATTTACCTTTTTTTCAAATTAAAGAAAGGAAAGTTGTGCGCATGTTAGAGTACCTGGGTCCAGGGAAAGTGCTGGGTGTATTGCGGGCGGTGTAATCTCTGGCTGGCGCAAGAAAAAGAGAGGAATGAAGCTTAGAGACTCTGAGTGTCATTTAAAACACAGTATGGGGGTATTTTGAGTTTGGATGCATGTTTGTTATTTTTTTCTTAAAATAAGAATTTTTTTTACAGAACATGCACATCAAAAATGCATGTCCATCCATATCAAGGTTCTTGTGTTTCCCTGACTCATTAAATAAATAAATAAATAAATAAAAAATGTATTCTCCCCCCTCCCTAAAAAGTGAATTAAGGTTCAGTGCTCATAGCCTTTGCTGGTTACCGCTAATATGAGGGATGAATAAGATGGCATTCCAAAGGAAAAGATGCAATCAGCACTAGGCTATGAGAGTTTGGGCTGGTCACAATATTATTATTACATTTATTAGTGTTTATTTATGGCACATCACAAAGTTACGCAGCACCGTACATGGAGGTAGTACAAACAAGGTATACATAGTTCACATAAGCTCACAAATATTTACATAGCACAAGTAGAACTGAAAAGCATAGACAACAAATACAAGCAGTAATACAAGAAGGGTAACATAAATCAAGTCATATAACAAAGAGAAAATTGCTGGTCAATTACAAAGATATCAAGGGTAAACGAAGTGAAGGGTACACAAGTATCTGATAAGTGGTGGTCTGAGATATAGTCAAGTACATCTGGTACACAAGTAGTGGATAAGTGGTGGTCTGAGGTATAGCCATGGTCTGGTACACAAGTAGCGGATAAGCAATAGTCTGAGGATAAATGATGATCTGGTACACAAGTAGCGACTTACAGTGGTCAGAGATATAGCCATGGTATAGTACACGGGAAGCACACAGCCTGGAAAACTATTGGTCAAATGTGATGCAATAATTTGGCAACCACCAACTCCTGTTGTCAGACACAGCCACAGGTGTATGCCCGGCACCTGTAATAACGTTACCAGCCATTCATTAAAACATTCCCTCTGTGATCCTCCACTCTGTTACAAACTTTGGATTGGTGCAGATGAAATTAATCACTACCTTATGCTAATGAAGAAAATATATTTGACCTATATTTGTTAGTTTTTTTTATACAAACTAATGTTCATTAAATAGGCAGCTCTATGCCAATGGACACAAATAACAGCGACCAGTGTGACTGATGGTAAAGAGGGTTTAGGCAGAAGTAGGTAGGCTTTGGTGAACAGGTGAGTTTTGAGGAAGCAAATGAATCATTGGAGGCAGGGGGGAAATCTGATAGAACAAGGAAGCACATTCCAGAGATGGTGGCCTGTTATGAAAAAGTCTTGGAGGTAGGAAAGAAAAGTGATAATCAAGGAGGGGAGGAGAAGTGGTGGTTATTGGCAATGTGGTGGGCATGGGAGGGAGTGAGGTTGGAGATGTAGGGGGGCAGAATAGTGGACAAGAATTTTCTAAGTGAAGCTGAGGTTTTTGAATTGAATTTTATAGTGAAAGGAGACAGTGTAGGAATTAGCAGGGGGGAGGCAGAAGCATACCAGGGTGAAATAAAGCTCAATCTTGCTGCAGGTTTAAGGAGAAATTGAAAAGGAGGGAGGAGCATGAGGGTGAGGCCAGATAGGAGAAGGTTGCCATAGGCGAGAGACAGGGGCGGGCTGGGCCGGGGGGCAGGGGGGCATCGGCGTGTGCCCCCCGGGCTGACGTCGGTCAGCCCGCGCCTGGCGAGAGATGAAGAGAAAGTGGATTAATATTTTGGTAGCATCAAGGGAGAGGAAACATTGAATCCTGGTGATATTAAGAAGGTGGAAGCAACAGGAGTGGAGAAGCATTTGGCTGTGGGGAGGGAATGAGAGAGAGGATTTAATAGTAATGCCCTGGCAGCAGACTTCATGAACTGATGAGATTATGGTGTTGTCAACAGTGAGGGAAAGGTGGGGAGGGAGAGAAGAGAGGAGAGATGGGGAAGGGTGGTAACTTACAGTCATGGCCAAAAGTTTTGAGAATGGCATAAATATTATTTTTCAAAAAGTCTGCTGCCTCAGTTTTTATGATGGCGATTTGCATATACTCCAGAGTGATCAGATGAATTTTAATTAATGACAATGAACTTTATCACAAAAACAACATTTCCACTGCATTTCAGCCCTGCTACAAATGGACCAGCTGACATCAGGTCAGTGATTCTCTCGTTAACGCAGGTGTTGACGAGGACAAGGCTGGAGACCACTCTGTCATGCTGATTGAGTTAGAATAACAGACTGGAAGCTATAAAAAGAAGGGTGATGCTTGAAATCATTGGTCTTCCTCTATTATCCATGCTTATCTGCAATATCATAATGTCTGCAATATTCGGTTTGTATGATTTTGTGCACTATGTTATAAAAATGTTATATGCTTTCACCATATTCCGGGCTCCATAGCTGTCATATCCAGCTCTCAGCATAGAAGTGTGACAAAGGAACAGCAACAAGCCATCAAGAGCTATGCAGCAAGCATGAGATATGGAAGGAAGAGACATCTTATAATACTTTACTCCAGCACACATTAGAGTACCCTTTCAGTTGTATGCCACCTGCTTAAACTTGAAATAGTAACATGTGATGTGAATCTAGATACTACCAGTCTGTGTCAAGTCATATTCATTAAACCTCTGTAAAAAGCAACTGGAGAAGCTGAAAGCTGAACTCTATGAAAATAAGTTATTCTGCTAAGTGTCTTGGCCTTGTATCTCAAGTTATATATTCACTTTGCCAGGATTCTAGGATCTGCAGCATCTTTAAATCTAATCCCTACCTTTTGCAACCATATGTGATCCTAAGTTTAAGGCATATGTGTCTTGGTTTTCAACATGCACTGATATAAAAAAAATGGAAATGGATCTTTGAGAATAAGTTGTTAACTGCAGTGGCACATGAAACTTCTGCTGCAAATACTGCTGCTTCTGCCTTTTAGTATATTAATATAATATGTGTGTGTGTGTGCTAAATTAATGTCTGTATGAGTGTCAGTATGCTAAATTAATGTCTGTGTGAGGGGTGGCCAGTATATGAATGTATTGTGTGTGTGTGTGTGTGTGTGGGGGGGGGGGCAGTAAATGAATGTAATGTGTGTGTGTGGGGGCCAGTATATGAATGTATTTTGTGTGTATGTGCAGGGGGGGGGCAGTATATGAAAGTTTGGGGGGGCAGTATATGAATGCAGTGAAACGGGGGCAGTATATGAATGTATTGGGGGGCAGAATATGACTGTATTGGGGGGGTGGCAGTATATGAATGTATTGTGTGTGTGTGTGTGTGTGGGGGGGGGCAGTATATGAATGTATTGTGTGTGTGTGTGGTGGGGCCAGTATATGGATGTATTGTGTGTGTGTGGGGGGGGGGGGCAGGGGCGGGCTGGGCCGGGGGCGCAGGGGGGCAAAGGTCCCCCGGACCTCTCAGTCTAACCACTGTTATGGTTGGTTTTATCATCTCATTCCTGTCATGCCACTACAGGAAATATGGTACAACGCCTAGCTTCCCACTGGATAAAGAGGCTCAAGAGTTTAGCAATCCCTATAGAGGCTAGGTTTGTTGTTTTCTGTAAAACAATTTTATGTTGCTTTACTATGGCCGATAAGTATAGCTATTTTATATTGCAAAGCCTGATTTATCGATGTTTTGCGCCCAAGCACTTGGCTACTGACCAAAATGCTGCTACCATTGAGGTGAAACCTGTCATAATATGATGGAGATTACAGGTATGTGAAATATGTGGGAGATAATCTATATGTGAAAATTGTAGCATCTGTAAACTTGGATACTTTGTCCTACGAGTGAAACAGCAAGAGTGGGCCATTTTTGTCATGCATTTTACTTGTATGTTTTGGAAGCCAATTCATCCAACTCTACAAGGGGCTCCATGTTTGCAAAAGTGAAAGCAATAAGAAAGCATTTGTTTTAACACTGGTGAAAGCAAAAATCTGTATAAGGAAGTTATGGACTGCAACGCAGAACTGTTCCGTTTCAGTTGACAAACAAGTGGTTGAGTTCAGACCCAAATTAAATTTACTTATCTTAAAGTCTCAAATCAAATGTACTTTAAAAAAAAAACAACAACTATTGCTGGGTGTTGTAGTGCCACTTTTTTTTCATCAAGTTGTTATGTTGAAAGAGCCAATGAATATGAACGAATCTGTTGCTTAAGCTACAAATCAAAACCAATGAATATTTCCAGAGTGTACTGGGGTTTTGTCTAGATTAAATATATGGGCAAGAAAAAAGATTTCCCATAGGTGTGATAGCACATATGTCTCCGTGTAGAAGGTTACGACACAAGGAATGTAAGCTGCAGACTGTGTGTAAAGGAAAGGTGTTGCATAAAAAGTGATTTAATGTTTATGCAACACCTTGTGTTATGTTGAAATGTGATCCTGTGCTAGGTTGCATAATAATTTCAGAAAATAAAACTGCAAGTAGAGCAAGAACTTTCGACTTTAAATCGAGGCCAGGGAAGAGTGGTGTGGTGATTTGTTTTTGCCACTCCTCGCCAATCCTGAAGTTTAAAATGGTCACACATTCTACCCATTCTCTATGTGGCTAAGTAAGGGCATTAATAACATATAAGCATTGGTGGATGCTTCATCTAGAAAACCTTTGCTAATCAAACCACTTCTTGAGGATCCCAAACACTCAAATATTAGCCTTCTATCAAGCCCAACATTATACTAGCTCAGTAATGAAATCTCTATTACCAATGGATTAGTCCAGTACTTTGGATGCAATGTTAACTAAATCCCATACTGACAAAAGAGCTATTTCAGCTCACTGTAAACCCCCCTGGATCATATGAAAATTAATCAGGCCTTCCTACAGGCAGCACTAGACAAAATACTTAAAACTCTCTTGTTGTCGCACATTGCACCAGCTCCCTTTCATTCTGGTCACTGTTCTTACCTGTTTCCCTTGGTTCTCACTCCTTGCATTCACTTGCTGGTCTGAACTGAGCATGCGCACACCTTGGGCTAGATTTACTAAACTGCGGGTTTGAAAAAGTAGAGATGTTGCCTATAGCAACCAATCAGATTCTAGCTGTCATTTTGTAGAATGCACTAAATAAATGACAGCTAGAATCTGATTGGTTGCTATAGGCAACATCTCCACTTGTCCAAACCCGCAGTTTAGTAAATATACCCCCTGGTCTTTTTCAAAACTTCCTGCATTCTCTTGATTGGCTAATTGCCTGTCAGCTCTGTCTATTTAAAGCACCTGCTTCTCTACTAAGTTGCCCGATCTTCAGGTCTCCTGGATGCTGTTCTCACTAGCTCCTGTCTGCACATCAGCATCCTGTGTTATCTGTTCCACAATCAAGACCTGTGGTATTATTGCAAGAACCTTGTGCCTCATCATTAGTCCCGTCCTCAAGCTATTCGTTATCCAGGGATCTCAGTGCATAAGTTCTCTGCAGTTCACCACCTCTCAGGTGGTATCCTGTGTTACCTGTTCCACGATCAAGACCTGCGGTATTGTTGCAGGAACTTCGTGCCTCAGAATCAGTCCTGTTCTCACAGCTATTAGCTTTCTAAAAACCTCAGCGCTTCGGTTTACTGCCGTTCACCTGAACCTCTGCATTGATTGTCCAGCAGTCCTGCTCCACTCCACGGTTCCATCTCACCCTGCTCTAATTCCCCTTAGAGGACCACGACCTGTGGCTAGAGAGTAGCTAAATCCATATTCCCTTGCAGATAAAGATGAATAAGTCTGTTTTATACAAGTCATCTAAAAAGTATGTCACAATAATATGATGGAAAAATGTAATGTTATCCCTGTCCTCAGCGCTGACCTATGTTGGGGAGACATAATACAGGGGCAGAGAGAGACAGGACATGAAGGGGAAAAACTGGCAACCCTTGGCTACTGCAGACTACATCCAGCATGCCTGGTGCTAGGGAAAGGAAGAGGGACCTATCCCCAAACTATGCTGCAGAGAGGGAAAGAGGATGAGACAAAAAGGCATAAGAGATAAAGTTATGGGAGTAGCCAGGAGAGGGCTGGAATGGGCAACCTGGTGTATTCCTTCCCTTATAATGTGTAAGGCTACAGTATCACATGTACCTAGTGCCCAGTATCCACGGGATATCCAGTGTTCAGTGGTGATTCTGTATCCAAAGGGTGTAAAGTTTTCAGCGTTGATTGTGTGTCTGGTGGGTGTGCAGCGTCGAGATGTGTTCCTGTTTCAAATGAAGTCAAGGAATTCAGTGGATGTGTAATGTCCCATAAAGGTCTTGTGTTCCGGAGTTATTTATTTTTATTATTATTATTATTATTATTATTAATAATAATAATAATATTATTATTATTAATAATAATAATAATAATAATAATTGTTGTTGTTTATTTATAAGGCACCACAGCGCTCTGCAACTTCAGGCAGTGGGGGAAACAGAGCATATGTAAAACAGAGGCATATAAGATAGGCCAAATAAATGCAGACATGAAAACAAAGCACCAGCCATTACTATCAAGATGGTAAGCTGAGGATTCTTTTCTAGTACAAGCACCTTTCATCTGTTTGGGACAGTCCATGTACAGATTGTGTTGTATTATGCATCTTGGAAGCTAGTGATTCTTACCAACTGCTGCTCAATTCTTCAACATGTGGCTCTGGTCACTATCATCAAGTGCTCCAATAATACAATATAGGTTGAGCTCATTAATGTTTAACTATTGATACAATTCTCATGTGTTACTTTGGTCAGGTTTGCTTAACCAAATAAGGGTGGGTGTCTGAAGGTATGAGAATGTGAGGAGTGAGAGTTTAAGTGCCCATAAGTTCCAAGCAAGCCACCGCCTAAGAGTCGGGGGGTTTGTGATGATCATGCTTTGATTTCATAATGATAGATGTATGATACCACTTTGTATCTGAGTTATCTTATTGAATATATCCATTGACCTTAACCTATAGTTATTTAGCATAGAGTATGCTGATACCATTGATTTCTGATTACATATTTATTCCCTGCCCTGCGATAGCAAAATGGTGGCCATCATTTCCTATTAATGCCAATTCTCTTTTGCTAAAGTCCACCTGCAATACTCCTCGCTATTGTATGCTAATAAAGCAGATATGGTGTATGCTTCCTTTACTGTATAATCACATTCCACAAGTTGGGCAGTGATTTCATAGAGGAAACTTTGGTAGGAGCCTGTATTACTACCTGGAGGACTGCAAGCAATATTCTGGTGGAGGCACTACCTAGAAACCAAAGTGAGACATCATTCATACACGCACCTTAGTGTGGAGGTTAGGATGTTAAATGGTCTTATTGTGCTTATCCGTACTGAGGGACTGTAATAGGAAATACACCGCTGGTATCCTTCTAATCCTGTAGATAAGTTCTTACAGGAGACTTTCCATTTTTCAGAGGAGTGCAAAGGTAAGTGACCATCCACAGGATAAATTTGGCCACACATGATGATATCTCATTTGCCAATTTTGAAATTTCTATATATGGCTGGCTATTATTTGATTGTGCTGAACAAGAAATCAGGTTGGCAGATGTCTCTATGGGTCTGTAAGTTCATTGACTGAAGTTATAAATGCAGACTTTACTATGATATTTTTGTAATTTTGCCCTGCACAAATTGTTCATATAAAGGGATATTAACCCCTTTACTTCGTGTCTGTCTTCTCTAATCTATTGTCTGTCTCTTATGTCTCAAGTCTGGCTTGTCTATCCCACTGAGCTAGACTCAGTAAGTAAATAAGAAAATACCCTTTCCCTATTGCAGGTGTGTGATAACCGGGAGGGGTGGCCATTCAATCCACCTCAGATGGCATTGTGGAATGACTCATATCTTCCTACACTTGTTTCATATCTGCCACAATCTTTTCTCTGCCACCTTGTCTCATTTATTAATATTGTCGCACTTGCTACTTTAGCCCCCCCAATTCATGATTGCCACCCTAGTCTGTTGTAGCCTCTTCTTTCCCCACCCTAACCTTGTCATTAGACTTGTAGGAGCTCCATTCATTGCACAGCACTGCACCGAAAGTCTAATTTCCTATGAACAGACTGATTAGTAACCCAATATACTTCAAGGACCACATGAGCAGACCTCAAACCTTCAAAAGGGAACACATTTCCCTAAATTTAAAGAATGAATATGGAGTCCTGTAATGACCTCGGCACCATCATGCCCCTCACTTGCTTCAAAATTACATCACATGTCACTCAGACATCTCTTTTTTCCACATTAGCCCCCCTTGATTTCACTTTCCACAAAATGCCCCTTACATGCCACTCAGACCTCTTCACATGCCACTCAGATCTTCCCAGATGCTACTCAGATGCTCCTTGACCACTCCACATGCCCCTCATATGCCGCTCAGCCCTTTCCCCACAAGCCAATAACGCCTCTCCAGATGGACATGTGCTGAAGCCCATAGAGAAAGCAGGGAAAGCGAGTGGTGCATAGTTAACTGCATACTCTCCTCCTCCCCTAATTGATTGTGCTGTATGACCTCCCTTCAGTGTGCATATAAGTCAGAGAACTGAGGGGCGCTTGTTGCCGACCTCTGCTGTAAAACTATAACTGATTTTGCAGCACCTCTTCACCCATAGAGTAAGACAATTGTTTTTCCTATACAAGTACCCTTTATAAAGAGTTGAGGGATTGTGACTCTTGCTGTTTGCACTGTTTCATTAAAATGATGACCTATCTAGGTGAAGAAATATACAGTGAATTCATAGTTATATCGACCAGGGTATTAGTTAAAACACTACAAGCAGAAAATGGTCAGATTACTTGACTGAGATAAAAGGGAGTCAATACTTGTGCATTGACAAGAAATGCTTGCCCAAACTTTTCAGTCACTTATACACCAAGAAAAGGAAATATGTCAGAATATATATGCATCAGTGTGTTCACAAGAAAGGCAGTGGTGGTGATCATAAGAATGAAATTCAGCAAGCTGTCACCAAAACTCTCGCTTAGAGAAAGAGAAAATCTATTAGCAATCTAAAAAAAAAAAAATCTGTATCTAGATTTTGAGTATGGAGAAGTTTAAAAAAAATGATCAAGACATCCAATATTGTAACTTATAGACAGAAAATGGTGTAAGCAGTATTGGTAGAAAAAACCTGTCCAGTATCCTGATTTATGGAGATTATCTATTGAAATGCTTTCCTGTCTAAGTTCCGGTGTGTTGGCTAAACATGTGTTGCATGCTGCTAGTAGGATTGTAACCAAAAAGCACTGTCTGTGGTCTACTGATAATGTGGAAGTGCTGACATTTTTAAAATAAATCAACAATGGTTAACCTTAAATTCACCTTCAATGCAAGATTCACAAGAACAGTACTAGGGTTCCAGGTTGTTTTGAACCTCACAATCAGCGACTGATAACAGAACCTATGCCGCGGGATGTTTTTCACCATTAGCAGTCACCTTTCTTGGATTCATACTGTTCACTGGTACTCGGATGCATCCTGGACTTGATCCTAGTAGTGTATAGTTGTTAACATTTGTGAGCGAGGTCGAATCAGGGAAACTTGAATCTATGGAGCCACACATAGACAAAACAAGACAGAACACAATAGAGAATAGTCAACTGGCAGGCTGGGTCAGAGCACAGGAGAGGTACACAGGGTCAATAAACAGGCAGAGAGTTCAAGGACAGGCAGAACTCCAACAACAATGCCCAGTAAATGTAGCCAAGGTCAAACACACTAAATCCAGAAGAAAAAGATATCTTGATCTATATAGAACAAAGTTACAGAAACTAGCCTAGGTAAACCTAACACTAGCATTGCAATAATGGCAATGAACATATGTGGATCCTGACCAATCAGCTGCTGGGTAGAAATCATATGAGCAGATGTGTGAATGATCACAGTTCTAATTGTTGTGCAGCATTAAATGATGAATGTTATATAACATATAGACCTATGGCTTTTGTTATGTTCGTTTAGACGCTATCAATAAATATTGTCTGCTGCGATCAATGTGGTTCCAATGCACAAAGATATTTAATAGCAAGATGTAACAAATAACAATAATCTAATATAAACTACAGCCAATACATATTCAGCGTACGGGATCCAGCAAACAGTCATTCAGTCCTGAAGCCAGTGGTCAAAGTAGACTGAATGTTGGTCACAGTGCTTGGTTTATATACAGTTTGTGGTACATAAAAAACAGTGGTGATGTTATGGCATTTTTCTATTCGTTCAGGAGCTAGGACAGTACAGTACAATGCAGGTCATAGGTCGGTTCAAGCGATGCTCTCTAAGGGTGGGGTCAACTCTCCAACTGTTGCCTACGTGTCTTCCTTTAGGAGCCCGCCAAAATACTAGTTCAAACCAGCCTATTAGCATTCCAAACACAATATCAATTTGAGCATTAATCCTTTATCATCCATAACTAGCATACACAGGGTGCGATCGCTTAGCCGATTGTAGCAGATGTCTGATGGTAAAACATGATACATTTCCTATATTGTGAACCTAAGATATCAATAAAGTGGTTTTAACATTATTATATTAAACTATTAAATCTATTACATTGACATATAAAAGATTATGTGCTGGAACTTTATTAAGGTGAACTATTTACAAATGTATGGGTGAATGTAAATTAATTTGGAAGTGTTCGCTAGTGTTATTGTGTAATACGCCCTTCTATGCCATAGCGTGCTATTTGCATATTTTCACATAAAGCCAATTAAATCGATATTTATTAATTTGAAATGACTTCATCCAATTATTTGACTTTCACACCTTATTTAGAATTTGAATTATTTTCTACCCGAACGAATGCACAAAACATCTATAAAAAAAAAAGCATCTAGATAATGCTGTTGTGGCATCATCAAAATGTATCTTTACACCAGTATCTGCAAAACATACGTTTCCTAAGAAGCTTTATGTTCTGCCTCCCCAGGAGTAAGGAGTCACAACCTTAAGATATGCTGAAATCTAAATATGGATGCATTTTGGTATGCATGTGTAGAATGGACATGCATATATTTATGCAGCATAAATGGAGTTCCGCACATCTCTATATGAGGCCCTAAGTGTTTGTCAAATGGAATTTCTGAGAACACATTTTATGATTTTGTATGTGAATGGTTAAAATAGAAATTCTATCCGTATCTCCTCAGTATAAATGTAATCATAACTATTAATTTTTTCCTGTCTAGTGAGAAGAGGTTTGATGCGTTAAGGATAAGTAATAGGGCCCTCTATCAACCTGGCACATGGCCTGCCTCATATAAGAGTCACAGGTCTTGAAAGTCATCAGTCTGAGCAATGTGAACTTTTCAATGAAGATGTAGAAAGAAAAGAACTTCTACAATTCACATTGATTGTTTCATTAACTTAGATTTGCACAAAGCAAGCTTTTCTTCAGTAGCAGGAAGAAAATTTCACCTTGTCACTTTCTAACATCAAGATTTTAATTGCATTTTTTTCCACCTAGATTAAGTATGTAAATCGTATGTATTGGTCATTAACTTAGTGTAACACTGACAAAAGTAATTTAAAATATGTAACTCACGGTTGACATTGTTATTGTTTCCTGCTGATATATGGCACATTTTGCAGCAATAGCTTTTGTTTTCTGTTTTACTTAAATACAGTAAAAATGTTGTTTTCAAAAGACAATACAGACTGTTGTTTAAGGATGATTAATAAATCTTTAAATTACAAAATATAAGGAAACGTTTATTAAAACGCTAAAGGGGCATTTTGTAAAAGAGGAAGAATGGAAATGTAGTCATCTGTGTTGCTGTCAGGCGCTGTCCATTTGCTAGGCAACAGGACGCTATTTACCGGTCAGCTGTTTGCTGGTCATCCACTGCTACCAATGGGGCTCTTGCTGTAGCTATTTAAGGAAGAATTTGGTGCTCTCCTGGTGCCAGAGTATCAAGGTCTTATGTCCCTTCTGCTCCAGCGTGCCTCTCAGCATTCTGACTGACTTCCTGGTTCCTGATTTGGCTCTCCCTGACCTTCCTTGTGGATCTTACTTTGGTGCTTGCTGTTCTCCCAGTTTGACTTCAGTTTGCTTGACTACGCTTCTGTCTGATCCTATTGTATCTCGCCACCAGTACGGCCTGACTTCAGATTGCCTGATTACCTCACCTAATACTTTACTGGTGGCTAACTTGGAGGACCGCGACCTGCGTGCCTCTGCAGCGAACTCCAAACTTCCTCGTGGGGGTCCCTGGCGAAGACCAGGGGCACGTTTAGACTCCCCGCCTCCCTGTTAGCAGCGCAAATACCAGTAAGTAGGCCTCAGTTATCTGATATCGTGACAGTTGCTTTAAGTTAATAATTTAAGCGAGGACAGACATGGATAACCCATTGATTTAAGAAAACTGCTGACTTTAGGGCCAGGTACTGAGAATATAAACCGATATATTATTTTAAGTTTGAGCTACATATGCCATTACATCACCAGTCAGTGTCTACCAAGTATCCCCACTTCCGCTTTTATGCTCTAGCCTCTGTCATTCTGTCATGTAAGGCTGTGTTGAAAACATTGAATATTGATCAGTTGCAGGTAGAACATTGTATATTTTGTTTTGAATTTAATTGGTAATTACACAACATACTCACTAATACAATTATTTAATGGTGATGTCCAGTCAACATTTTTTACCTTTTTAATGACCTGATTGTCCAGATTTGATTGTGTTTGAGGATTAAAATTAAGTTTTTCATTGCTAATTGTAAAATGATTGGATTGGATGACCATTTAGATGCAGGTGTCACCAGCTTTCATTCTAGTTTCAGATTACCCATGTTAAACTTTAGGTAGAGATGGGAAACAGTTGGTCACCGAGAGAGACACACACAAGGTAGTAGATAAATGAGGTCAGGGTGGAAGAGAGAGAATATTGTCAATATAGAGATTTTACTGGTCTAAATGAGCTAATTGGTTCACAAAGACACATAGTAGTCACTGATAAAATCAAAGTGCCAAGAACAGACCCTCATGGGAAACCAACAGATAGTGGGAGTGGAGGGGTGGATGCCAGGTGGCAGAGTTGGAGATACTAAAGGAACATTTGGTTGGGTAGGAACTGCACCAAGAAAGAACTGTGTCAAAAGGGACAAATAAGTGTAGGATATGCAGTAGACGAGGGAGTTCAATGATATCGAGAGCAGTAGAGAGTTCCAGGAAAAAGGGTATCGAAACGTGTCTCTTTGACTTTTCTTAGAAGTATATTATTGACCACCTTTGTGAGGGCAGTGGAATGTTGGTGTGGAAGTCAAACTGCAGAGATTTGAGATGATTATAGTTGTATATGTTTTTAAGATTGGGGCTGCTTAGATGGGTGGTGTACTACTACTGCTTATAAAGGCTTGACATATGCCATACTACTATCACTCCCAACAAGATATGGGGGAGCAGTGTTATCCCTCACTTAAGGCACTAAAATGTCTAGTTACAGCTTTGTACATACTGGCTACTGATGGAAGTGGTCATTAGTATTAGTAGAAACCTATTATCAGGGCATTTGTGCTTATATGTAATAGGTGTCAGCAGTGCTCTCAGTTGGTACTATACTACAGCTGACATTTTATATATACAGACATGCCTGGTCCTTATGGAGATAGTCATGAACAGTCAGCAAGATAGTGAACAATGCTACTCTCTGTTTCTAGTTCTCTGCTTCCTTCTTCCACCTTTGAATGCACTGGATAGACCAGAAAGTCTCTATGGCAAACAGGGAACACTATTTCTTATTGAACAATGTCTAGTTCAAAAATGTATAGGTATTTGTAGATTTGGGTATTTATAGTTATCCTAAGACACTATTTGAGTTTGGATCTCAACTGTATCAATAAGTAAATTAAAATTTTTGAATACTTATTTGTATTTAAGAATATGCATTTTAATTGAAATACATAAAATCTGATTAGCTTGAATATGTAAGATTGAGTATAATGGTTAAAATAAGGTGTTATATAGTCTAATGTGATGCTCAAAACACAAGTCTAGATAAGGATGCTGTGTTTCTCTCTTGATTGAAGCTGTTAACAAATGTAACCAAATAGTTTAGTCTCCTCTCCTTTGTAAGTATATTACTGTCAACTAAACAACTATTTATAACTAATGTCATGCTCGTTTTTATTCGAAATTTTATAAACCAAACAATCAGGATTATGTTTAAATTTTTTTTATGAATTTATCTTAAATTTTGTGAACTTTGTTTTCAAATGAGTCAAATAGAAATGTGTTGCTTCTTGCATAACTACTAATGTAGGATCAAATGGATATTTTGATTGGCCAACGAAAGTCAAACTTTCCCCCTTGGATAGCTGACTGTCATGCCTCTGATGAAATTGTAAATACACCTCGGGAATGTATTCATTGAGGATTTTAATGCCAATTTACCTATCATATTATTGGACTGTCGCTGTACAGATTGTTTAAATCCTTAACCAGTTCTGTGATATATGCTATAATAAGAAGCTGAGAGTTAGAAGGAAAAGGCAAAGACCTGCTATAAACAAACAGGTTAGATTTTATGTTTTTTCATGACTGCCAAATCCCAGGTGCTAAAAGGACTTGACCGTTCCTAAGGGAGAGCCGTTCATGGTTTATATTACTCTACCATACCCAGCTCTCTTTAGCATATAATTTTAACTAATGTAATTTTAAATTTTTTATTAGCACCTTAGACTATTGTATTTTGAGTTTATAGATAGATGGCCCCTACAGAAGATAACTCTCCTCCCGTTATTTCCAAAAACAAATTGTCAAGATGTGTTGTGGCTGCCTTTGTGGCAGCATGTCTCTATCTATAGCTTGCAGTTTTCAACCTGACCAGTAGATGGAGTCAAATGGTTTAAAGTTTGTTGCCTGTGACTTGCATTAATGAACCAGATTATAAGCATGTGGTATCTGGTGTATTAAAACCCTTAATATTGGCTAATTAGTGCCTTGCATTGATTCCCACTAACCTGTCTTCTGGTCAGCATGCCCTGAGGTTCTTCTGGCATCTGAGCCTGTATGCATGAAAAGTGGTCTTCCTTGATGACGCCTTCTAGTGCGTGATTGAATCCTGTTTTGTGTATGTTTTTGTAGTCTTTGGAGTTTCTGTTCTCTTCAGTAAATCACCCTTCAGCCCGGAAGTCTCTGGTTCTTTATATCATTCTGATCGTCCAGACATCCATCCTGTGTCCCTAGCCTCAGTCCTTATTTCTCAGCACTTGTTTCTGTTTGATTCACTGGTTTATATTAATTTATAATTTATTCATATTTGTACATGTTGCTATTTGTTTCACTTTTAAAATATTGCACTTACTAGTGTCTTGTTTGCTGCCTGGGTGTTTTACGTTCAACTCTAAATCAACCCCTTTATTTACATTGAAATTGTTTTATGTGCATTACAATATGAATGCATGCAATATATTTTTACATTTCTTGATGTATATCTTGTTGCCTTGTTTTATTGGTAATTATAATAATTTTAAATGCTGGACAATAACATTCTGTTTTAATATGATTATTTTTATGTAGCCACAGAAAGTTCACCTTGGGCCAAATTTAGAATTAATATCCAAAAGTGTGGCACTCATGAAGGTACCAAGAATTCTTTAAACTTGGGGGTAAATGTATGAATCTCCGGACTCTTCATCTCCAGCGTGTTCAGCCTCTTCAGCGCTTAAATTTAAAGCGGCGCTGCATTGTAAAGGGAAGTTTCCCTTTACAATGCAGCGCCGCTTTAAATTTAAGCGCTGAAGAGGCTGAACACGCTGGAGATGAAGAATCCGGAGATTCATACATTTACCCCTTGGTGTCTATTAGGAATGAGTATTTTATATGTACTTAAGGTGTGAAGATAGGTTTCCTACACCTTGATATTGCATGGAAATATTCATGTTTGTAGGTAAGACAGAGAACGTCTGACAATAATGTTATTTGAATTTGTTGTTTACCAACGGAGAGGCGAATCTGGGAATATTTCTTTCATGTGAATGTCCTTGTGTGTTCTGTCAATTTCTAAATGTATATGTAATTTAGAGTCGGTCTTATGCATACTTGCCCACTCTTCAAAAGCTCTCCTCCGGGAGAGATCATGTGACAGGGGGTAGGAGGGGGTGTGGTGATGCCATGTGCCCCCCTGCTAGGAAATGCCAAAACTCATGGCAAATTTATGCAAAATGGCGAGGATGCCTACTCTTCTGGGAGGGCTCCCCGACATTCAGGAGCCTCCCAGAAATTCCAGGAGAGTAGGCAGATATGGTCTTATCAAAGGGTGAAAAGCAATATTGTTGTGAAAACAGGAGTTTTATGTTTCACTCTATAGAGCAGTCACCCCACTGACTGTAAGACTTCCCCATCTCTTTCCAGTTATTCTGCTACTGCCATCTCAAACTGATGATAACAGATTAGTTATTGAAAAATGTTTTATCCTTTGAATAATGTATTTTTAATGAATAAAGTTTTCTAAATATTTTTACATATTTTAAATAAATTGTATCTGTTTTTAAACATTCTCAATTTTTTTTCTTTTTGCCACTTTATTGGAAATGTAAGCTTGATTCTGGGCTTTCAGTTCCACTGCGCATGTTCAAGCATGTTTAATTTTATCCTCACCACTCAGGGTTAAGTTAGCTAAGTATCGCTGAACAATCCCAGCAACATTTTTTGTTAAATGTTGGGGATAACTAAGTTTTAACAGTGCTTCATTATAAAGTCAGCCTTATTGTCGAGATTAGGGCTCTATTGATAAATAGGCCCAGTATTGTAGGTATGCTCATTGATTACAGTTAGAACCATTAGATTGTACCTTGAAAGTAGTGGATGGCTTGGTACATATTTTTGTAAATTATGCAGTTAAGAACTCATTACTTAAATGCAGATTTCAGAAACTTTTTTTGCTGTATGTTGAGTGCAGCAAGATCCTCTGAGCAGTTTTAGTGGACAACCCATTATCTTATTTGCATCTTTTGTAGGTTGACTGAGCAACTTACTTTTTCTCCTTTTACAAGCTTAACAGAATATGAATTTCTGTACTGCTTTCTTGTATTGTTTTGAAATAATCCAATTTTTTAATATAAAAAGAACACATGAGAGTACTAGCTGTGAAAATAAATTGAATATTTATCATGTTCAGAATTCTTGATGTCCATGAAATAACATTATAATACAATGCATTATTCGATCTGACAAAGAACAAAATTGTCCCAGCTGAAATGAATGAGACAATCCCTTAATTATCCCGTTGGCTATATTCAGCTCCTTTAGTCACAGTTAATAAACACAAAAAGAACATCTGTCAAAGAGAACAACAGAGAAAAGTCAGTAATAGTTGCTTTAACCAAGCAGAATCTAATGTTTATTGAAATTAAATTGGACAATGAAAACAAAATTGATTTCATTAGTAAAATAATAATTAGATATTGTAAAATAGGTTGTTTCTGTTACTTTTTTTGCATAAAGTTCCATAATCTGTATTGCTATAACATGTTGCATTGACAATGAAAAATCCATCTAATACTGCTAAAGACTGATATGCTTTTGGTTCGTAATGCATGGTTCCAAATAGAGATGGGCGGGCTTGGTTCCCCGAGAGCCGATCCCGCCCGAACTTCAGGTATCCGAGTACCGGCGCCAATTCGGATTCAAAATCGAGGCAAAATGTCATTGTGACGTCGATGGATCTCGGATCTTGCGAGTTTTGGACCCGGCACTAGGACCAGGCGCGGCCGGCTGAAGGGTAAGTACTGTAGGACTATTGTGGGAGATTATCATAACATAAAGTGTAATGGTTTCCACCACACCAAGACTGCATTTGCTGCCATTCATCTTTAATTCAAGTTATGCTGGCACTTCTAGTTTTCCAATAAGCAGCTGTCCTGGCAAATAATAAAAAAAATACTCTTCTGCTGATCACAACATTGAAAGATTCCACTTCTGTGTCCTTTCCACTGGACATGAGCAACCATAAGTCAGTGCATGTGCCAATGCGGAATAGTAAAGAGGGTAGGAGATCCCGCTATGCTCTCCGATGGCTCTTACCATAGGAAAGAGCTGCAAACCGCCTCCTCAGATGGCACTAACTATTAGAGACAAGCTGTGAAGAACTAGCCTTTTCAGAGCTTGTTAAATTGGACAAGAGCACTGCTCCCATAGAGGACTATGAGGACGGTAATATTCAGCTGTACTTTGTCTAATACAGAAGATATCTGCAATATCTTCTATGTTAAACCTTTCTTAAATAGCCTTGTTGCCTAAATTTGAGATATGCAGAAACAGCTATTTACATATGATTTTTGGGAAAATAATGTTCAATAAATAGGTCCCACAGTGTTCGTTTTAAAATTCCCACTTCACATAGTTCAGTGACACACTAGTGGATTAATGATATGCCTTTGCAATTTTCACGTTGGATTGGAAGAAGTGTTTGCAATTAATAGACATATTGCCAAGGTATGTTGTTGACTCTCAGCCATTTGTTTTTGGAGTGCAGGTAATTGTGCATGGCTCGCAACCATTTGGGCTTGGCTCCCAGTGTTTGGAGCTCAGTTATCTTGACTTTTTTTTTTTCTGTACTTTTTTTAATATTGGTTGATACTGCACAAAGACGGCATTACTTTGCTCTAACGTCTTTTGTTTAAATTTGATATATAAACATTATACAAAATTAAAAGAAAAAAGTTTGTTGTGCTATTAATTCTAACACAGCATAGCTGTTTTTACTCATCATCATCATTACCATTTATTTATATAGCGCAACTGATTCTGCAGTGCTGTACAGAGAACTCACTCACATCAGTCCCTGCCCCATTGGGGCTTACAGTCTAAATTCCCTAACATACACAGACAGACAGACAGACAGACAGACAGACAGACAGACAGACACACAGACTAGGGTCAATTTGTTAGCAGCCAATTAACCTACTAGTATGTTTTTGGAGTGTGGGAGGAAACCGGAGCACCCGGAGGAAACCCACGCAAACACAGGGAGAACATACAAACTCCTCACAGATAAGGTCATGGTCGGGAATCGAACTCATGACCCCAGTGCTGTAAGGCAGAAGTGCTAACCCCTTAGCCACCGTGCTGCCCTACTCATCCAGTTTAGTCATGTGGGATAGACTTTCTAAAACATATGGCAGGATTCACTGATGACATTTGAAACTTTTTTTTTCTGTGCAAACATAAATTGACTGGAAATGACTGGAAATTAGTGCTAGAAAGGTTAATAATAATGTAGGTACGAAATAATAATACTTAAATTATGTTATTTTAGCCCAAAAAATTTAATTTTTTAACAAATTGCAAAACAAAACCAAACAAAACCAAAACCAAAACACGCAAGGGCGGTTTTGTCAAAACCAAAACCAAAACACGAAGGTAATCCAGATTCCAAACCAAAACACGGGGGTCAGTGACCATCTCTAGTTCCAAACAACTAATCCTGCTTACCAGAAGATAGATATTGATCTTAGGTTACATAACTTTCGACAGAGTAAGTGTTATGAACTCCACAATCAGCAACGAATATCCCCTATACAGAGCCTTAGATGCATGATGTTTTTTACCATTAGCAGCTGGCCAGAAGAACAGAAGACTGCAATCAACAAGGTGGCCCTTATGACCAGAAGAACAAAAGATATTTACAAGCATGGACATTTTGAATTACAAATTATTTGGGACATGGTTTTTAAAGACATTTGGATTAAAAGCTGCTGACAACAGATGAAGACATCAAATTGGCGAGTATATTGGGGTTTTATTATTTTTAATACATTTTATGTGGTATAAATGAGGGTGTTTAGTGTATTTTTTGGGGTTTTATTATTTTTAATAAAAAGTTTTATTTTTGAACAGGGAGTTGTGTTTTTTTTTAACATTTTGTTCTGTAGAACTACAGGTCATGTTGGCACTTGTGGTTCTCCAAGTGCCAGCATGACTTGGCTGCCATGGGTATGCTGATGCTTGTAGTTATACAAGCATCAGCATTCCCACACTGTTTATGGCACCCTGGCATGGCTGGGACTTGTAGTTCCACAAACAAAATGGCGTCCATTTTTTTTTTTTAACATTATAGTCGCCGACATTACCCTACACCCACCTCACTGGGTTGGTCATTTTTTTTCGGCGGACCGCACTCCCTAGGGAATTCATCCCAGCGTTGAACAGGCTGGGGTTGGTTTGTCATTATGGCAGGGGGACCCCTGCTGCGTGTCCCCCTGCTATAGTGCCACCCACTGGCGCTGGTTTGCCTAGTGCTGGTTATGTGAAAAACGGGGGGACCCCACGCAAATTTTTTGATGTTTTTCACGTAACCAGCAGTAGGCTGGCAGCACTAAATTTCTAAATTTCTATTTTAAAATTTTTGACAGCTGCTGGACCTCCAGCTGTATAGTCAGGGGCAGTGTAACAGTGATGTGTTTACAAATCACGCAGCTAGGAAGCAGCATGTTGTATGTAGTGATTTTTACAGCAAACTCAGGAGAGTTTGCTTAATCACAGCTTCATATATTTGAGACTTGTATAGCTAGAGTGGCAAACAGTCTGAACTTTGATCTCTATCGATTTTGGAAATGGCAATTTTGATAAAAACACATCTCTGGCGATTTTACATAAAATCTCACTTTAATACATCTGCGTGATGAAACATCCCCGAGAAAATCGCGGGATATTCAAAATCGGACCTTGATACATTTACCTCCTGGACTTAATCCTAGTAATGTATAATTGTTGTTGTGAGTGAGGTAGAGTCAGGGAGACTCACAACTATGGAGCAACACACAGACAAAACAAGACAAACAGGACACAAAAGAGAATAGTCAATAGGCAAGCCAGGGTCAGAGGCCAGGAGAGGTACACAAAATCAATAAACAGGCCAGTAGTTCAAGGTCCAGTAAACAAAGCCATAATCAAGCACAGAAATCCAGCAGCAGAAAACATTCAAATCTCGGATAAAGCTACAGGAACTAGCCTAGGTAAACCAAAACCAGCAAGGCAATAATGGCAATCAGTGTATTTATGTAGGTTCTGGCCAATCAACTGCTGGGTAGAAATCAAGTGATGACTGCTCAGCTGCCAGGTAATGAGTAGTGATGAGTCTAGCAAGAGCTGGTAATAAGCTACAATGTGGAATCCTCATTATCAGCTTAGTAAGCAGGGTGAGTAAGGATCTGGAATGGATTTCTGTGACAGAGCAGAAGACAAAAAACAGAGCAGAAAAATCATAAGAGTACCAACAGTCACCATGTGTATCACACTCAATAACTGAAACGCCTAGGACTGCTAGTAAGCCTAAAGATCTGATAACTATTTGCTGCATGTTTGAGAGCATAGGGGGGTCTAAGCCATAAAACTGAAGAAAACAGTAGTTTTCTTTGTTAAATGATCATTGTATCCAGTTACACATTTTAAAAAGTGGTTAACACAGGAGAATTCAGAGAAATACCCATAGTTATTTAAAAAGCAGTGCTTTTCACTGCTAACTAAAGCCGTCTCAGGATGGTGCTACCTTACCTGTCCCTATGGTTTCCAGTGAAACCAGAGAGGTTTTGCTTGATCCCCTGACGGGTCAGGTCCCTAGGGACTTTTCACTTGTAGCATTCGACGCGGCATTAGTCTGCCAGTGAACAGTAGAAATATTTTGTAGAATAATGAGGTCTTTGCCAGGTCTCCCAGAGCAGCCCCGGCATAATAAGTACCTATGATACAATATTATGTACCACAGTGTAATGCTGCGATTTATAATGTTACCTATGGTAGTGTACTGAGCCCAATAGTAAATAGACTAAAATCATGAAGGCTGCACTCTCATGATAAAACTTCCTGGCCACATTTAAATGTGACCACTATATCAGAACACACTTCTACACATTGAAATAATTTGAATTTCCATTATGCACATCCTGTCCAGTAGAAAAATAACAAAAGATTAAAAGATATAAAATGGTTGGTGCTCAATTATTTGAGAACTGCACACTGTTTCTTCTGAGATTTTCTATATTGTTGTTCCTTAGCATTGTCCTAGCAACATCGGAAGAATTTCTAGGCTAGGATAGCATGACTTCAGCTACAAGTTCTTCCAGATGGAGAATCTTATGGACTTGGGGCCTGATTCAGTAAGGATCTTAAATGAAGAGGTATCTTATTTCAGTTTCCTGGACAAAACCATGTTACAATGCAAGGGGTGCAAACTAGTTTTCTGTTTTGCACATAAGTTAAATACTGACTGTTTTTTCATGTAGCACACAAATACTTGATAGCTTATTTGCACACTGAAATTTAAAGTTGATATTTGTGTGCTACATGAAAAAACAGTCAGTATTTAACTTATGTGCAAAACAGAATACTAATTTGCACCCCTTGCATTGTAACATGGTTTTGTCCAGGAGACTGAAATAAGATACCCCTTCATTTAAGATCCTTAATGAATCAGGCCCTTGGAGCTGAAAAATATATTATCTCTATATTGGCTGTTGATTTACTGTTACCTCATATTGCTTTAAACAATGTTCGGCTTCCCGCTAATATCCTTCCCTTTAAACACATTTGCAATGTTGTGCTGTTAGATGCACACGGTTACACTCTTAAAAAGCAAACCAACGTGAAGAGGGGCATACATATCATCTGACTGTCCTGGCAGTGGGAACAAAGTCATGATTGCACAGGATGGTCTCCCAAAAATCAGGACTGTTCCCTCAGGATCAGGACAGTTGGCAGACAGTCTCTATCATACCTGTTCGTGCAACTAAATGCTCTTTGTGTTCATATTGATCATTAGAATGCAGTCTGTATTGTAAATCTGTCATTGGAATGCTCTCTATTTTGCATATATGCCATTAGGATGCTCTCTGCATTGTATATCAGTCACTAAGATGCTCTATGTGTTAAATAGATTTCAGTAGAATGTTCCATGTTGTGTATTTGTCATATAACTGTCAATGATAACTGTATTGAATATGTCACTAGAATTCTTTCTGTATTGTATATATGTAACTAAAATGCTCTCTGTATTACACATGTATTTCTTCCAACTGTACTAGTTGCAATTTGTAAATTTACAGGACAGTGGGTGGGGATTTGTTGGAAGGTGGACACGTTAATTGGGGCTGTATTTTGTATAAAATGGTGGCATGGCTTGCATTGGACATTGGGGCTGGTCTCATTTTGTTCCAGTTTTAACAGGGTAAATGTTGGGAGATATTGTATATGGGCCACTACAGTGTTCTCTGTATTGTAAATTGTTCTCTAGACTAGGCTTTGGTTTGACACTTGGCCAAATGAAGCTGCCTTGCATTTGATTATAGATCTATCAAATTATTAAGCTTTACAATTTACAGGACTGGATGTAGCATAATGGAAAGTAGGCTTCTGCTTGGGGGAGGAAAAAACTGTTATATTTTACTCTGTGTCCTTTTTAGATATAATTCCATGAAGAATAATGGCTGAGAAAACATCTGTGCTTAAGTGGGTATTGTAACTATAATGGATACATTTGGACTTTGGGCAACAAGCTGTGTCTGCAGGGTACAATAATGTAAACCACCTCTGACATTTGTTTACATATATTTTTTAAAAGGGATGACCCAGCAAGAATTATGTATGTAATTAACTCATGAATTTGAACATTTGTGTAATTAATATGTTAGCAGATGACATTAATTTCCAAAACATCAATTTATGAATATCTTTTTCTTATGTATTTTTAAAGAGGAAAATCAGATTTCTTTAGTGACACCCTAGTGTGAGGCCACAGAACAGAAGTTCTCCTGTCTTATCAATTATTATCTTCCCTGTTTGTAACCGAAAATGGTTGCTATTTCTGATCTAATGCAGTATTAAGATTGTGCAGATCCAGCTTTGTGTCTTGGGACGTTAACTATGAAATGTAAACAAGTGAAGCTCCAGTGAAGAACAGCTTTTTATTGAAGTGCTGCCTAACATGTCATAGGGGAAATGTGCAGGGGCAAAAATCAATATTTTCCTAGTCATTTAACAGAGTTGTATAAACAAAGTTAGACAAGGAGAATATAATCCTAGAGAAAAGGTAGGGAAGCTTTCAAATATAAATATATATTCCTTATTCCCCTAGAGTCTATAACTTTTCTCCAGAATGTGGAGCTCCCCTGCTAACGTAATGTAAAAGTCTTGGTGCTGTGCTTTGCTTTGAACAGATGCTGATGTTGTGCTAGTATCTAGCTATGTTAAAATGAAATGATACAATATATCACACAGCTAACAATCATAGCAAACATTGGGGCATATTCAATTCTTTGCGGTTTCCGCTGCGTAAAAACTATTACCGGTATAACGGTAATAGTAAGCTGGATTTCAGCTCACAACTCCCTGAGCCGCCAGCTGAAATCCAGCGAGAAAAGTACCGTACTAACGGTATTTACGCGCACTATTACCCTAATGATGGTAATAGTGCACACGGCCCGTTACTTTTGGCAGTAACGCCAAGAACTGAATATGCCACATAAAGCTAAAACATACAAATAAGATCCTAAATGAACAATGAGAAGTTATTCTAGGGGTTTCAATAAGTACAATTGTTGTAGAACGACCTACAACTTGTATTATACAGCCGGAACCTCTACCACTGGGGTTGGGTACAATCTAGCGACAGTGAATCTGTCAACAGTTATACTATTGACACTGAAATGATGACAGTGTAAATGTCGACAGATTCATTCTGATTGAAAACTGTTGACATTAATAAAACATGTTTACCCTGGGCACACTACAGCAGGCATATTAGGTTGCACAATACAGTACAATAGTGACATAAATAAAATAAATAAATAAAGTGTGCCCCCCCAAACAGATTAACTCTAGTGCTGCCAGCCTAGGCTGGTGCTCAGGGGATGACTGGCAAATTTTAGCCCGAGGAACAGGACTCAACTCAGCCGCCTATTAGGGACATTTTAAAGGAAAAAAAATGCCTGTAGCCCAGTGACCCAGACCAAGGTATCCCACTATGGGATTGGCCTGGGGAGCAGATGACCCCCTGCCTCCCAGCCCAGCCTGCCCCTGCTGGTACTAGCAAAATCGGGGGGACAAAAACTGTGGGGTCTTCCCTATTTTCTAGAACCAGCACTAGGATTTGCCAGCCGGGGCTAGTGGCACTACAGCAGGGAAACCTGCAGCATGGGGTTCCCCTGCTATAATGACAACCAACCCCAGGCTAGTCAACACAGGGCTGGATTCCCTAGGGAGATGGAGTCCACAAAAAAGAAAGCAGACCCCCCCCCAGGGGTACCCAGCGCTGTGATGAAAGTACTAGGGCTCTTCCCACAGGGAGGTGGGAGTAGGGTAATAAAATATATTTTTATAGTAAGCACACCATTTTGTGTTGCTGCAATCCCATGCTGCCATTAACAGTTTTCAAATATTTAATTATGCGGTGGTTGTTCCTGCAAGCAGGAACTAATTTCTCTTCGTTTGAGGGTTTATTCTTTTGCCAAGCCAGATTCAGTGGATTATTTGGGGGTTCTTCAAGAGCCAAGAAAGATTTTTTTTTTCATTCACCTGTGGAATATTGTTTTTTGGGTTAATTTTTATAGACAACTCCAGGACCTTGGATGTTTTCTTTTTTTGAACAGCTACAGGGCCTGGAATGTCCTGGGATTTGTTACAGACCCAAGCCTATTGGACATACTTGCCTACTTGGGCAAGCTGGTGTCCGGGAGATCGGGTGGGGGGGTGGACATTCCAGGAGAGTAGGCAACTATGCTATTGGATTAAAATCTTGCAAGACAGGATCTCTTACAGATGAAGAACACAGATGTTGGTAAGTATATCTGTTTTTTGTTTTTCTTTAAATAAAATTATGTGGTATGCATGAGGCATGTGGTTAATTCAAATTTTAATTTGCGACACTACATGCCTCAGTGGGACCTGGGTCTCAGGGCATGCTTGCACTCCAACCACCAGCATGCCCAGACTGTTAATGGCAGCCTGGGCTTGCTGGGACATTTATTTCCACAACCTATAATAATGTTTACACTTAAATTATTCACTTTATTATCCCACAGCCCAGGAGTGTGGGAAAAGCTCTATGGGGGCTGTGGAGGCCCGCACTTTATTTTTCTTGCTAAACCCAACTCACTAGGGAGTCCAACCCCATGCCTACCAGCCTGTGGCTGTTTTGCTATTATGGCAGGGTGCAGGTTCCCCTGATATAATGCCATTAGACCTGGCTGGCTTGCCTAGTGCTAATAGGAGTAAAATTGGGGGGACCCCACGCTATTTTTCCCCCCGAGTTTTTTCCAACCAGCACTAGGCTGGCAGCACAAGGGTTACTATCATTTGGAGGGGAGACCCCACGCTTTTTATTTTTTCTACTCATGCGAAGACCCGAATCCAAGATGGCTGGAGCCATCAGAGGAAAGCAGCACTAGCAAAAGCAGGGAAACCTGCATAGAGCAAGTAAGTATGCCTTGTGACACAGGGTCTCATAGAATTGTAAATATTTTTGTTTGTTTGCTTGCTGAAACTACAAGAGTTGCTGTCTATACTATCTCTTAATAAAACTACAGCAAAGTGGTTCAACAAACTTTTGTCAAGATGAATTGTTTGGCTTGCTTTTCACAGTAGGCTGTAGTAAGACTTTTTTTTAACAAAAAAATCAGACGGTTCTGTACATGCACAGAACAATTTTGCAGAGAATATGCTAACAGGAAGATACGTGCCTTAATGACTAAGGCCCTATATGTTCAAAATAACAATGTAAAACCTTTGAAATTGAAATCACCCACTGCTGCTTTGTAAATACTGTAGAAGACATAAGATATATGTACAATTCCTCCTAATAATTTGGAAGTGATGCTATCCTGACTAATTTCCAATACATCTTCCTCACCCCCACCACCTAAATCTAATCTTTCATAGTCAACAAGCCTTGTCAGACTAAGCTCTTCACTCTTTGACAAAGGAAAATAAGATGCCATTGGGGAAGAAGGACAATTACAATTTTAGATCAGAAGTCAATCTGCAAGATATGAGGGCAAGGAAAAGCCTGAACAATTCATTAGAGTCTGGAATATGTTATCAAACTACATCTATGTCAAAAATACATAACAACAACAATAAAAACTAATAATGTGTCAAGGTTTATACATCATAATCATTCTGTCTTCTTCATACTTTTTTCTGCTATTGACAATATTCAGAAGATGAGAACTGTAATGTATAATGTTACAGAGAATTCTATTCTGAAGCTCTGAGTTCTGTAATTGTACATAAAGATGTGGGAAGGTAATACGTTCAGTAAGTATAAAAGGCCTTTCAGATGTGTTACATGTTTTCTTAATGGAAATGTTCCCTAAAATCACATCTAAGTGACTGAAGGAATCCCTTTGATATTTGTAATGTTCTATAATTTGATATACTATGTGAGTAAAAGTAATTATCTACTTTAGATTAGTTATAATATGTGAGTAGTGATTTTCCCCAGTTATAAATGGTAATCGGAATCATACTGGTATGTGAGCGCTGGAAATAAATCCTTTTTGTTACATAGCCTGGTTAGATCCCTATCCCAGCTGCTCCCACAGCCCAGAGTAAAGATTCGCTAGTAGTGCTGCCCAGTCAATCTGTACTATAAATGGTAATTTGGGACAAAATCACTTCCAACTTTAGAAGTAATAACAACGTTATAACTCATGTATTTTAAGACTCTTATGCCCATAGATGATTCACCCCTGCATAACAGTCAATTTCTAAATGTATGTCATGTGTGATGTACACAAAATTAAGATTTTTTTTACCTAGTCTACCCAAGTAAATTTTATATTGTTTCCTTACAGTTTAATGTTATGTATACTGTCAGGGATAGCGGCCTATAACAACTCCCTGATTTAATATCTTATCATATATTCAAACAGTCACACAGTATATCACCTGTATTTTGTCAGAAAACCCCTCCTGAATACCTTTACCTATCACAGACCGCACTCTGTGCACTCGTGACATGGAAGCTTACTGTAAGGGGACACAAAGGTTTCCAGCAATTCAATCTCGCGCTCACCTCTCTCTAAGGTTACAGATCTATCTGTTCCCTTCCCCTACACAGGCACCCGCTTCCACATTTCTCTCACACTAAGGATCTGCCACCATCTACGCATACGGCCTGTAGAACGCCTATGACTTATTACCCAATTTCGCACAGTAACCCTTCCCACACTGGTATTTAAAGGTTCAACACCGCATTTTTAAATTTAATATACAAAAAGTACAATGCTTAGAGGTAATAAAAACAATTAATAAAAATGACAAAATACACTGCAAACAGATTTAAAAATAAAAGACAATGTTTCAGAATATAAACTTACATACAAATTGTATAATCTGCACCAAGGGAAATTGGCTTGGAAGATTGAGAGCTTATCAATGTTGCTTGATTTCCTAAAAGTCTGACCCTTTCTTGCAAGTGCTTTGATCTTTTTAAAGACCCTTTGTCACTTTTCCCTTCCACCGGTGGGGGGGTGGGGGGGTTTGGTCTCCAGAAGAAGCATGTGACTCCGTTTACAACCTCAATTTGCATCTTCTCTGTTAATACCCAATGTTAAAATGTAACATAACTTTCCTGGGGAGTCTCACACGCAATTTTATTATTAATAAATCCAATACAAATTTACCAATTTATAGATACCAAAATAGCTAAGTACAGTGTATTAGTTGAGGAGATGCCCATTTCCCCAACTTCTGTGTGACAAAATACTTTATTCGCTCTTCATCATGCTATTTATGAATATGTGTTTGATCACTAATTATATTGATTGCAAGGAGTATTATGGAACTGGAATTATATTTGTCTATATAAAATATAGCAAGCCATCATGTGGCATCCTTGTGTAAGATCTCCTGTTGGGAGTGGCTCCCTTGCGTCTCTCTAGGTGTCATAAAACTCTCCTGTGCCAGGATGTAACTCATCCCAGGGGGCCTTTGAAGCTGCTCGGGTTCGCCTAAAGGTGACGCTGTTAACTTGTAACACAGGAGTGTGCAGAGCCACAGTATAAACACATGCCAGTACTTTTGGCTTCACATTTTACACCTTAGCTTACAGAGAACCTCAAATGATCAATTAATTCATTTGATATGCAATATTATGTTAATGTTATGGAAGTTAAATGTTATTTGAAACATAAATGTTTTTCATATTTGTTGCCGGAAAGAAGTTTTATTGACAAGAATATTTTAGCATTGATGTTGCAAAAACAATGACTAGATAGGGCAAAAAGTACATACATGACTGCTCACTTGTGCAGTGAAGTCGAATCAAGGGCACAGAAAGATAGGCATAGCAATGCACATATGTCAAGTGGGGGCAGTAAGCTGCATGCAAAATAGCTGTGTCCTATGTTGCTAAAGGAATTTATGCAAATCCTAACTTATCCAGTGCATCCTACTAATTTTCACAAACAGAAATTACAGGTCAGTTCCCAAATCTTTGCCTAACAAGTTCTACAGACACAAAATACACACTTATAAGAGGTCAGCCCCCAGATGACCTTAACATAATTAAACCCTTCTTATAACACATATGACAATGTCTGAGAGAAAAATACCTCCCTTCCCAGGCGCTATCAGTCACTTTTTCATGAGGAATTTTGTATAATTTATCCTTACAAATTTGTTTCATTTCCGCAATATTCTTGGGATGTCTGGTGTGAACATTTTGCTAAAAGCACTGTGGAATATTCAAATGTTCTTTAGTGAACTTCAGTCTTGCAGCAATATTTTTTGGACAGCAGTGGCTTCTTCCATAGTGTCCTCCCATGAACATCATTCTAGTTCAGTGCTTTAAATATTGTAGACTCATGAATACATATGTTTGCAAGTTGCAGAGATTTCTATAAGTATTTAGCGACACACTAGGATTATTCTAAACCTCTTTGAGCATTCTAGGGAGAGTGGAAATAGAACTTTCTCCATTTATAGACAATTTGTCTTACTGTTAACTGATGAACGTGAAGGCTTTTAGAGATAATTTTGTAAACCTTTCTCGCTTTATGCAAGTCAACAATTCTTAATTTTAAGTCTTCTGAGATCACATTTCAGTTTGTGGTACGATTCACATGAGGAAATGCTTTCTGTGAATAACAAACTCCATATTTGTGAGTGGTTTTAATAGGGCATGGCAACTCTAACCAACACCTTCATTCTTGTCTCATTGACTGGACGCCAGGGGCCTGATTCATTAAGAATCTTAAATGAAGAGGATCCTTATTTCAGTCTCCTGGACAAAACCATGTCAAATGCAAGGGGTGCAAATGAGTGTTCTGTTTTGCACATAAGTTAAATACTGGCTGTTTTTTCATGTAACACACAAATGCTTGATAGTTTATTTGTACACTAGAATTTTAAAGTTGATATGTGTGTGTTACATGAAAAAACAGTCAGTATTTAACTTATGTGAAAAACAGAACACTCACTTGCACCCCTTGCATTTAAGATGGTTTTGTCCAGGAGACTGAAATAAGGATCATCTTCATTTAAGATCCTTAATGAATCAGGCCCCAGGTTATCTAACTCCTTATGCCAATAACTTTTTTTTAGAAGTCATTAAACTAGGGGGTCACATACTTTTTCAAACCTATACTTTGTATGTTAAAAAATGTATTCATTATGATCAAGAAAAGTACTGTAATCTGTGTGTTATTAGTTGAAGATCAGATCAGATTTTATGACCAATGTATGCAGAAATTCAGGTAATTCCAAAGAGTCCACAAACTTTTTCTTGCCGCTGTGTACATATATATATATATATATATAGAATAGACATCTCTAAACAAAACGCCCATAGAGAAACGTGTCAGTAGATGCCAGCATGTATGGACAACTTTTCAAAACACTAATTTGCTTATTACAGAGCACACTGCACTCATGATATCCAGTATTTGAATAAGCTGGTTTGGTGCAGAGAAAAAAACTCAGTCTCCAGGAGGATATTGGGAGCCCTTATTCAGATTTATATAAAGTACAGTGAAGACTATTTTGCTGAAATGGAGAAGTATAGCATATTGAAACTGTGCTTATGATCTGAATTGCAGATTATGATCACTGAAACCATCATTTACAGACTTCATTTTTGGACCTTTTTACTCCATTAATTGGACAACTGTGGACATTGAGACAGTAAATGAAAGAGATACAAAATATGTGCTTTTAAGGTGAACTCCTTATACATTGTTAATAAGTTGTATACCTGTCATTCTGAGCAATGTACAATATATTGCTTATAACATTTTTAATATTGAGAATTTATCATTTACACCACTAAATATTTTAATGCTAGTATAATACCAGTGCTCTCTCAAGTTTTTCTTTTTATGAATTACTAGCTGAAGTATTCGGCATTGCCCGGGTTTAATTGTTCAAGTTATTAAGTTATCAATGAGTTGGATGACACTGTCAATATTTTTTTAAAAAAATTAGCAGCTATGATGTCATCCAAATCCATCCAGTGGAAGGCCCAGAACAGGCTCCTTGTGTCACAGTTCTGCCCAGTGTACACCAACGAGAGGTCTGACCTGGATCTCAACACATTATTATGTCTTCTGGGTTCCGATGTTACCACTCTGAAGTCTTCACCCAAATCCATTTACTAGAAGGCCCAGAACAGGCTCCCTGTGTCAAAGTTCTGCCCAGTGTACACCAACGAGAGGTCTGACCTGGACCTCAACACATTATTATGTCTTCTGGGCTCCGATGTTACCACTTTGAAGTCTTCACCCAAATCCATCCAGTGGAAGGCTCAGAACAGGCTCCACGGGTCAAAGTTCTGCCCAATGTACAGCAATGGGAGGTCTAACCGTGACCCTAACCCCCCTAAAATCTGTCCAGAATAAAGCTCGACCATCTCAAATTGGTTTCATTCCAGTTGGTGCAGGGGTGTCCGAATGCATAACCAGACAAACAAACATACAGACCAATGAGTTTTATATATATTATTATATTTTGAATTTAATATATATTTTATATATAAGATCCAAGCAGAGTCACCCGGTATTGCACGGGTCCGATTTGTAATGTGTAGCAGTTTTTGTACATTAGCTAATTATTTGGTAAATAGAGCAAAAATGCAGTTAAGAAATTTGTAGCTTTGTAGCGTTGGTATTATGTCGTGCTGTCAGGGGGTTTCCTTCCAGCAGTCAAACAATTGTTAACAATCAAAAAATGTTTTCAATAACAGTCGAATTGTCGCGTTGTTGCTACGTAGTCTAATAGGATATTTATTCAATTTTAAATAACTAGATTTGTCAGCTTTACCTCGAGAGCTGAGGAAGATATTCACAAACAAACAAACTTTGCCATCCTGACAAATAAAGCAAATCACAAAGCAAGAAGTTGTTTGTGTGTGTGTCACCAGAAGGGTGCCCTTGCCACAATTTAGAGTAGGACTGGCCAGAACGGAAAATTAGTTGGTCAACTTAACATATATTGCAATTTGTGGAAATAACACTCCCTGTTTTTAATACAGAAATGTAGTTAGAATAGCATTAATTGTGTATTTAGTGAGTGCAGAGTATCAATACCCGAATTCAACGAGTAGTGGATGTAAAGATATGTGTGGTGATGAATATGGGTCTAGGAGTGCTTTGCTCTAGAAGACAGGACACTGCAGGATACGTCTAATATATATTTGTAATATAAACTCACAAAAGAACGCACAGAAAATGTAAAAAAATATTCAATTACTGTCCTATGTTAATAAGTCATTAATGAAAAAACATATAAAAAAATCCCATAAAATACATTTATCATGTTTACTGTACATAAAAGGCATTTTTACATTTGCTCCTGATTGCAAACACATGTAATAGCATACATACACAGCAGTCATCCTAGTAATCAGTAGTTAGACTAGACTTGTAGCTGGAGCAAGAGATATGGCTGAGAAACAAGTACTTTTTAGATGCCCAGTGCTTGAATTGGATGCTGCTGCGTGCACTTAAGATTGAAATGCTCTTACTGCACATTAACTACGGTCAAACACCCCTTCCCCGCCCCATTCCTTTCCTGAAATTATAGGCTGTAGTAAGTATCCTTTGCGCTCAAAGGTGAATTGGACGTTGCTGTGTTCTGTGAAGTATGGTCTGGTTCTGGGCATGCGCAAATTGAACTTGCGAATTGTACTCACAAAATCGCTGTTTATGTCCCTCAATGAATCAGGCCTGGAGAGTGCAGAAGATCAATATATGACAACTTCTAATGGCACACTGGAACTGGATTAGATTTCCTGTATCTAATATATATTCACTATTGATCATAGCATCGATTAGTATAAGAGAAGCCTATTAGCTGAACGTTGTTAAAATGATTTGTTTGTGCATCCAAGAACTTACCCTCATGGAGTTAACTTGTCTCAGAATCTGGCAGCCAATAGCAGCACTGGGGGAGTGTCCATACTTACTGTTATAAGGTTCTAATCCCCTGGGAGTGGTCCCTTGTTGCGTGCAGTGCTGCTACCACCCACACGCCCATCTAGCTAGTTTTCATCCTAAGTTGTTTTTTCCCTGCTGTCCAGATGCACTGGTGTAGGAGAGCAGCTCAGTCAGCAAGCAGAGAGCATATGATGCTAGTTTAACTGTATTCTTTAGTCTATGCACCTTTCGAAGTCACCAGACTCTTGGACCTCTAGCGAGGAGGACCCCTTGGCCTGCTGAGCGGTCGCATGCCACTGTTGAGTTCAGAAGGGTAGTAGACACTTCTAGAACATCTTAGCACCGGCCAATGATAAGGTATAGCCTGGGTTGGTGATACAATGGTCTAACCTTTCCACCTTTATTGGTTTTGCTAAGTGTGACTGACTGCCTGCTCTCGCCGCCACTGTTAGTTCATATTTAGATTTTTTCTATAAATTTATCTTCTTTTCCAACCTTAATTATTGTCGTGTCGTCATTTGTTGATAGAACTGTATTATAAGATGGTTTGTGTTAGGGAAGTGTTTGAAGAATCATCAACGGTATACATTTTATACTCTTTTGCTATATTTCCATATTACTGTTGCAGAAAGCTCTATTTAAAGAAAACCGGTGTTGAGCACCACAAGCAGCTGCTTGCTCTCTGTCTACTTCAAAAACGCTGCTCAGCAAATTATGGGTCCTGGGGCAAAGACAAACTATGGCTATGCTACCTTTACTTTACACCAAAACTGAAGTGTAGACTCATGAGCAAGAGGAAGTATTTTCTCTGGGGTGAAACTCTTGTTTTCCATCAATGTTTTTGTATTATTTACATATACATCCAGTCCAAAGTTTTCCTTATTACCTCCCATAGCAAAATGGACAGGAGCATGATTCACTACACCAACACAGGCAGGGGAGGGCTGTTAAATTTTAGCCCAAGGGGGGGAGGTGCAAGACTCAACGCAGCAGGCTACTTGGAGCATTTTAAAGGAAAAAAATTGCAGGTGGCCCAATGTCCCAGCCCAAGGTAGCCCACTATGGGACCAGCCCCCAGCCCAGCCAGCCCCTGAACAAAGGCAGTCAATGTTATAACTAATGTCCTTGTCAAAAGTATATTAGAAAGCTACTGCAACATAAAATAAGTTACTAAGAACATATAAAAATAATAATTATATTTTATTATTTATTTCCCTATTTCTCATCCTTAGCTTGCCAGAAATTTGCAGATTAGCAAAATGGCTGCATCCTACTGGATCATTTTGGAGAATTTGCAATAACACTCCATGGCTTTTCAGAAAGTACATAGAAAAATGGATTTCACAGGATAAACTACATTTTAACTTGAGTACAGCCAAAAAGTACAGTATAATTCCCTTTTACAGAAAGCGCATTCTTATTTTTATAATTTGAATATTTTAACAGATTGTAGTCTTAGCCTCCTTTATTTCCTAAACAGATTTGTAAAAGTGACTAAATCATTTGCTTGAACATTGGGACAACAATTTAGTGATTCATAAATGAAATGTGTAACTTATAGCAAATAAATGGTTTAATGCAAAAACAAATCGGTTACTGCAGTTATCATATTACAAAGTAGGTATTCAGACAACTCATAGTGGCACTGGTTTTATTACAGATTATTACAAAATACACCTACTCTAGCTATTTTCAGATTAGAAGCTTTGCTCTCCTTTTTCGTTAACATCAGATTTAAAAGTAATGTCTTTACTGTCAAATAAAATGATTAGAGTTTTTTGTTAGCCAAGTATCACATAGTTTGCTGCAAGGTATTGAATAGGTTTTTTTTTAAAGAGCAGGGTTTATAAATCTCTTAAAGAACTCATAATGCAGCCCACATTGAAAATTGCAGTTCACAAAAGAGCTGAGAACAAATCAATGCCATTTTCTAAGGTGTAAGAGGAGGTTATTCTTCTTTATTGATTTTTCAAAGTTGCCTTAAAGTATAATAGAATTCCCAACACAGAAAAGGTTCTGATTGCAGACCGTGCGCAAATGCTGTAATTACTAACAGTTATTTTAGGAATCTTGAAGCTTCTGGAAAAGAGAATGGCCCTTATTTGGGCCTAAAGATCAGAAATGGTACACTGCAGAGTATTTCATCATTCTGATTTTATTACATTACTATCTGTGCAGCCATGGGTCCTGGGTGTTTAACTGGTGGGATGAGTAAGGGGGTCCTGCTGTGTAGGGCATATAGGGCTAATCAGAACCAAATATGCCATGAGTCTGAAATTAAATGTATTTTGCTGCTTTGTATTTATTGGGTCTGATTGGCCACTAATGCATTAAATCATGAGCACATGTGTTACAATCAGGGCGCTCTGTACTGACTGTGAGTGATAATGTCTGATCATCATATGACAAGTTCACAGGTCATGCCCTGAGGATGTACACATTGCATTGGCCTTGGGGAGTATGTGAGAATATATATATATATATATATATATATATATATATATATATATGTGCAGTTACAGAGCATTGTTGTAGTATGTCATCAACATCAACAAGGACAGAGTTGTTTTGAAAATCTTCTGGAACACTATCTCAATTCAGCTGCTGGACATGCTGTTGCCATCTCTATTCCTCCGTTGGTGATCTCCACTGCCTTCTTTGCTTCCGAGTTTCAGCAGCTGTCACCACAACTTCTGCAAACATGGAGAACAAGTGTCCTGGCTCACGGCTACTCCTATCTGGCGAATAACCACAAGAGTGTCCATACAGCACAAAAGCAAATCGCTTCTCCAGAACCAGAAACGGAAGAAGGTTTGGGTACTGTAAATGGTGAAGGATGGTCATGGTTGCCATAAGCTGAATGTCTCATTTCTATAATAACTCATCCATATTTACATTTCCACTATCTGTTCTCATTCCAACTATACCATTTCACCGTTAGTTACATACAAATGCCAGTCGCCAATTGCTGCTAGATTAGTGGTGGCTAATAATGTTTCTGCATTGCGGTAGTCACATGCACATTCAACCACTACACCTACAATTATTTTTCCCACACCTTATGTTTCAATTGTTCCTACACCTCTTAGATTGTAAACTCATTGGTTTGTATTATGATCCCCTAAATATACAGAGCTGTCTAAGATGTGGGCACTTTATAAAAAAGGGTAGTGTGAGAGAACACTATCAGCACTTCCTATTATTCTAAAATAAACCTGGGAGGCAGAACAGGGGCAGGCAAGTGTAGGTTACAGTACAGTAAGCATTCATTCATCTAATTGTGACACAAATAGACAAGGATGCAACCAAACATACGTCTCTTAGAAGGTGTGTCTCTTGTGTGTGTTGGAAAGTATTATGAGTGCCGGATTTTGAAGTTCCAGATCAGGAATTTTGGGCTTAGCTGGCTTAGAAGATGAATAGTTGAAGAAGCTCCTGCTTATCTGGAAGAGTGGTATGGCTTCTGTAGGTACTAATGTCCTGAGGCATGAACTCAGGACTGGAATCTGCAGCAGCAAATTCAGGACTGGAACCAGTCACAGGACACTCAGAGCTAAGACCTACACCCAGGTGCACAGACCTGGAACTCGCTACAGAGAATTCAGAGCTTGAACGAACCACAGGAGACTCAGACCTTTTATCTGGTGAAGCAACCAGTGAAGTGTGTGAGATGGATGCAGGAGGAGAATGCCATGGACAGGAGCAGAACACTTGGTAATGCTGGTAGAAGCTACTGTAGACAGGAACAAAGCACTTGGTAAATGCTAGTAGAAGATACTGTAGACAGGAACAAAGCACTTGGTAAATGCTAGTAGAAGATACTGCAGACATTAACAGAGCATTTGGCAATACTGGTAGAAGATGCTGCAGAAAGGAAGAGCATTTGGTAATGCTGGTAGGAGATACTTGTCAGACGCCTGGCGTTCGTCTTCCATACCTGAACACTTTCTCAAGGGCAGATGAACGCTAAAAAGCTATTTATACTGCTGTGGAGGCTGGCTCAATGATATGATTGGTCCAAATGATCTTTAATGTGCTGTACAAAGTCCTTCATGTAGATGCTGGCGGTGGAACACCCGCCATCCCATCAGACACTGTTCCTACTCGCTGCTTCCACCAACACTGGATACCCAGTCCGGAAACTACCGCAGCTAACAGCACGTAACACTGCTGACTGGCAGTATATATTTCTGTTTTCTCCATGTTGACTCTCCTGATGTGGATATATGAGCAGATACCAACAAACTTAAAGCTTTCTGTATCCCCAAGTAAATGCTGATAACTGCCGGTCTGCACTACTGTTATTGTTGGGACATTTTAAATTTTGTAACAGGATTTTACCCTAAGAGCGTTATTTTGAAGGATCCTTGTGTATTTTATATGTCCTCGCATTTAGGATATAGGATATTTTGATCTAAGAGTCTATTGTTTTTTGTGTTTATATGGTGATGTTAGTTGATCCCATATCAGACGTTTTAATAAGATCACTGGGACTAACACCTTACTAGTTCTGGATAGAGCTGTTGATATTTGTATTTTTACCTATTAAGTTCTTCGTCAGTCAATGGCAACATAATACATAGTCAATTTGTATTTATTGGTTCTTAGAAAGTTTCTACATCTCATTCCATCTGATATGGTCACTGTGAACATTTAGAGTTCATCTCAATAGATGCACCAATTGCAATCCTTTGAACCTACACATAACTGAAGTCGATGAGCGCTTCACTTTTTCTGGTCAACAATCTATAAGGGAGGGATACCCTAAGTGAATTGCTGCTCTCGCATTACAGTTAAGGAGCGCAGCCCCATTTTAATTGTTAACCTGTGGTATCATCCTGTCACCAGCAGGCTATCGCTCCCACCTGTGCTCTAACGTGCCTGCGATTTCCTCTGCTCTCAATTGAGCCTTCTCCACCATAGACATATTTTTTCATTTGTTCCTGTCTTCTTCTGTGCCTACCTCCTCTAAAGGTTCGCCTTGCACTCCCAGTGAGGGCCTGCGTAGTAGATGTTGCTAAGACCAAACCATCTTGCGGGGGTCCCTGGTGAAGACCATCTGTTCGTTGGACTCCACACCTTGCTGGAAGTAGTACCAAACTAAGCAGTCTTGGATCCAATTTCTACGGAACCATGACAATACTGTAGTCAGGAACAGGATCAAAGCCAGGAGACCATCACCTAAAGGATGAGAGTTGTTCTGGCAATGTGTAACCAGCAGTTCCTGATTTAAGCAGGGTGCCCTGTGCACTGATAGGCTATGTCACACCTGAGGACATGTCTGTACCCAGACTGGGTTGTGTCTCTGGAGCTAAGCTGGTGGCTATGTACACAAAGCTGGGTGGCCTGATTATGTTCCTTTGCATGTAAGTGAAAGGATTTGTACAGATGGTGATTAGACTAGCAAAGGATTCCAGGCAAGAACCAGACTGGAACTAGAATGCTGGACAGGACTGAGACTGGATTGCTGGATCTTACTTGAACTGGATTGCTGGATTGGAATGCTGGACCAGAGTTGAACCGGATTGCTGGACAGGACTGGGACTAGATTTCTAGACCGACTCAAACTGGATTGCTGGATTGGAATGCTGGCCCAGACTGGAACTGGAATGCTGGACCAGACTGGAAACAGAATGCTGAATTGGACTGGAACCAGAATGCTGAACGGGACTGGAACCAGAATGCTGCACCGGACTGGAATCGGAATGCTGAAACTGTACTGAGACCAAAATGCAGACTGCACTGCTGAGCAGGAGTAATCAGAGAAGACTGCAGACTGCTGGGATCCCGGTTGACGTCGAGAGAATCAACGATGCACTGGGAACAGGTAAGGGCTCCAGAAAGTCCTTTTATACAATATGTTGTTAGCTAATTGGAGACTGTGGTCAACTAGGCTGAACCAGCAATTCTGACTGGCTGAGAAGGATCAGGTGAATAGATCCAAGATGGCAGCCCACAGGAACCCGTTTTGCACAGAACCCTGGAATGGAGACTGTTGTCCCCTGATTGGAAGCTGCAGTCAGCTGAGCTGAAGCAGTATTCTGGCTGAGGGAGAGCAGGTGACTGAATCCAAGATTGCAGCATGCATATACTGGTTTTGGAGAGATCTCTGAAGTGGAGACAGACTGGGCAACATCCTGCAGAGAGATCTAAGAAAAGCAGAGCCTGCGGACTGCAGCTTAGAAAGACAGCAAAGGGGTAAGTAACCAGACCTGAGAGCCTGGTGTGTGACAGGCTGTCGGAATCATGTAACCAGAGTTGCTGGAGACTGGTTTGTCAGAATGAATCATGTGATGCAGTCCAAGATAGCCAGGCCCATGAAGCAGAACAGCAGAGGGGCACGGATGAGCATGTGGTGAGATCATCAGACCAGGTAAGTGGAGCTAAGACTCGGATGTGTGACAGAAGGCCGGTGCAACTATTTGCAATGGCTGCTGATTGTCTGATTGCCTATTGATCCCTTCAGCTTACATTATTTTTGAGGTGTGCTATGCCATTTATACATAAAGTAGTGGAATAATAATTGTAGCTGGTGGTGGGAAAGGGTATGTGGATACTCTATTAGAGGCATTTATTCCCAGATGAAGATGCTTAGTGAGTAAATGTAATATATAAAACCTTTTATTCATAAGTAAACTTCTTAAAGCATGCATATATACATTATGTACATCCGTCTAGACTAATATCAATAGTGGTGATAACTTATAAACAACAAAATATTAGTAACTCCAAGATAAGAATTAAAATCATGCACAACCAAATTTAGTCATATCTGGACAGAGTCATTAATGGCAATCAAATTCCTAATAATAAAATAATAGTTCCAAGCAATAAGCAGTGTTACAATGAGTAATAAACGAGTCTCCTTTAGTCAGGGTGTATATGGATAAATCATCCAAAAACCACCAGTTGTTGCAATAGTTACACACAATGGGCCTGAGTCATTAAGGGACGTATCTTTGTTTTTTGTGCGTATTGTACACAATTCCCTTCTGCGCATGCCCAGAACGAGGCCGTCAACTATAGCAAGTCCGCTGCGTATGCCAACGCAAATGACAGTTACTCACCCTCAAAAGCAAGTACCTAACCCTTCGGGTACCCCTCGCCAGCCACTGCCCCGCCCTTTCCCTGGGATTTATCAGTGACCATCGGAGCCCAGGCTGTAGAGAAAGTGCTACAACTGTGGAAAAACTGGTCATTTAAGGATGGATTGTCCCAAAACCCCAGCACCCCAGACTCGTGCCCCTAATCCGAGTTGCTATAACATGTATCTGCAATCAGGAGCAACTGTAAAGAAATTATTTTATGTACAGTAGACATTAAGGACAGCCTAATAAATGTTTTTCAACAGAAAAAAAAAATATATACCGTATATACTCGAGTATAAGTCGACCCGAATATAAGCCGAGGCACCCAATTTTACCTCAAAAAACTAGGAAAACTTATTGACTCGAGTATAAGCCTAGGGTGGGAAACGCAGCAGCTACTGGTAAATTTCAAAAATAAAAATAGAATTAACAGTTCCATTTTGATGACTTTTTATAGATGTTTTTATACTGTGCAACTTTATATATTATTATGCCAATTTGCTAATCAATGAGCTGTAGCCTATGTTCCAGGTTTGGGCTACCTTCAGCTCTCCAGTTCTTCTGGACCATAAGCAGCTGTCACGGGCTGAAACTTGTACAACAACAGGTGCTACAAGTTCTCTAAACCTGATAAATGCCTCCATGACAGCTTACAGAATTCTGCCCTTAATAGTGTCTGGACATCATACATAAAGAGGGGACGTTATTATGAGAACACAGGAAGACACTTTATAAAGGAATTACAGAACAATTCCTAAGTTTAGAGATGGTTCTCTCTCAGTAAAACTAGAGTAAAGGGACTGCAATGTATAGATTTACATTACCATTATCTGTTTTATTTGGATTTATAGTTTGCAATTGAAAAGTGTGAATGAATAAAGATTGTTTAAACCAAACCCCCCTTATAAGTAAGCGCTCAGTGCTTGGGGACTAGAGGATGATGCGTCCCAGGCACTTCACTCACCTTTTGGGTCTATCTGGAAGCCGCAAGAGTTGCCGAGGTTGCAGTGAAAGATGGACATTTCCCAGCAGCTAAACGGAGCCCAAGACGCAGACAATCAGGAACAGCAGTCTGCAACGGGACCCGGGAGAACCGCTGCATATGTGCAGTCTAATGCTGGGCAGCGTCTGAGCGAGTGTTCCCGACGTGGCTCTGCGCAGTGTGACGTGATGTCAGAGGTCACTCTGCACAGGCCGCACCTCCACCACCCACCTTGCCCGCTTCTCTCCCCACTAGGGATGCCGCTCACCTAGCTCACTCGAGTATAAGCCGAGGGGGGACTTTTTCAGCACAAAAGATGTGCTGAAAAACTCGGCTTATACTCGAGTATATACGGTATATATATATATATATATATATATATATATATATATATATATATATATTGTAACAAAAGGAGGCATTTAGCTGGCAATATGCAGAGAAAGCAGGGAACTAGAGTAAAACATTTGTGCAGTAACGCACCTAGATTCAATGTAAAGACTTATGTATGAAAAGCAATAGTTTAAGTTTGGTTAACTTACATGATTTGAAATCCTTCCTCTCTGCAAACAGACAGGGTGTTTCTGTCTGTTAGTGCAAACAGAGGCAGTGATGGGCGTTTCCTTTTAAAGAGAAGGTGGGTGTGTCACCTGTCCATCAAGCTAAGGCTGGGGGAGGAGTATCAGGTATAAAAGCTTGTTTGTATCACTTGTTCAGGGAGATCAACGCTGGGAAAGCTGGCTGATCTTGAGAGAGAGCTGAGCTATGTCTAGCTAGCGTTTAGGGTCTCCAAGTATTGCTGTGAAATCTGTATGGTGTCAAAACATTTACCATCCTGACAATAAAACTACATAAAAAGGAAGAAGTTGTTCGCGTGTGCTTCCGCAGTAGCGGGCTCTTGCCACAAGTGGTGTCAGAAGTGGGATACCCCGGGAAGCAAGTTTCCGCTACCCAACCCGCGCAGACGTCAACATGGAGGAAGTACTGAGAACCCTCGTGAATGTGGCGGCTGCGCAGCAACAGCAGCAAGCTCAGATGCTACGAGTTGCTGAGGCACAGGTGGAAAACACAAGGCTCTTAGGAGAAGAGTTAAGCCAGGTGAGACATGACAGAAATTAACCACTTGGTCCTGTTCTCCAGAAAATGTCGCCAGGTGATGACATAGAAGCATATCTGGTGTCCTTTGAGAGACTTGCCAAAAGGGCAAAATGGCCTCCTAAAGATTGGGCTGAGAGGCTGGCACCATATCTGACTGGTGAAGCTCAGCGAGCTTATATGGATCTAGATGAGGAACGGGCCTCTGATTATTTGTGCCTAAAGTCTGAGATATTGGCTCGCATTGGAGTTTCCGGGCCAGGCTGAACCTAGCGCTATCACCAATGGCGCTATGATAAAGAAAAACCGGTCAGAGCGCAAGTGGCTGAGCTTTCTAAAATTTTAAAGAAATGGCTGCAGCCTGAGGAGAATTCGCCTTCTCAGATTATTGAAGTTCTGGCGATAGATCACAGCATCCGGGGGCTGAACCGTGATTTGCAAAGGTGGGTTCTGCAATCAGACCCACAAACTTATGAAGAGCTTGCCACCGTGGTAGAAAGGTTTTGTGCGCTACAGCAAATGACTAAAAAACCTGCATTTGTGCCAAAGCCGCTGCCACGCCAAAAGCCAGGTTTGACAATCCTTGCTACGGACAGAGGGCCAGGTGCAAAGCCGTCTAATCTGAAGTGTTTTGAATGTGGTGAGCCAGGCCACTTTGAGGCAAAGTGTCCTAAACTACCGGAACCCATGGACTGTTCCGTGGCACATATTGGGCCTGCTTTTCCAAGCTGTTTTACCATGAGTCCCACATCAGGAAGTCCTTGTTTGTTCCGGGTGACTGTGCTAATCAACCAAAACCTTGTTCTGGCCTTGGTTGACTCGGGGAGTGAACTCTCATTGGTTTCCAGCTCTGCCTTACCCGAAACCATAACTTCTAGGTTGCCCAAGGTGAAGGTTCTTTGCTCTTTGCGTACATGGCACAACAGAGGAGTATGAAAGAACAATACTACCAGTCACACTCAAAGACAAAAGTGTTATGGTGGTAGCTGCCATAGCACCTAAACTCCCATATCCACTCATTTTGGGGCGAGACTTCCCACTGTTTAATGATGTCCTCGGTGAGCGGATCCGGCCGGACATGCCGGCAACTGATGCAACGGTTGGAAGCCCGGTCTTAAAGGAGCCGCCTAGGAATCCACAACATCTGGACATCGATCTTTGGGAACCGCCAAACCGGAATGCCATCCTGGGAGTCACAGCAGGAGTTCCACAAAAGCATCCACCTGCGGGGAAACGTGGACAGTCCAAACTAGCATTGGCCGGTGATGTCGCAGATGAGCCCACCCCGCCTGTCAGTGAGGATACGGACTGGTCCGCAATACCAATTTTGTTTCCTCTGCAGGACTTTGCTCGAGACCAACTTAATGATGCCACTTTGGAACATGCCTTTAAAAGTGTGACTGAGGTAAATGGGGTAGCGAAAGCCGCCCAGCCTGCAGAAGGTATACCATATTTTATTGTTAAAAATAATTTCCTGTACAGAGTTGCTAGTGTACAGGGGGAAAAAGTAGAACAATTAATGGTTCCTCAGGTCCATGTAACCCTAGTGTTAAAAGCAGCACACACACATGTCTGTGGGGGACACCTATGGGAGCATAAAACACGGGAACGAGTTCTGCTTAGGTTTTACTGGCCCGGGGTACACATGGCAGTGAAAAAGTATTGCCGGTCCTGTCCCATTTGTCAGAGAACCTGTCCGAAACCCATGTACAGGGCATCTCTCATTCCAATACCAATAGTACAAGTTCCCTTTGAACGGATAGCTATGGACCTTGTGGGGCCACTGGAAAAATCCGCACATGGGCACCAATATATACTAGTGGTGCTTGACTATGCAACCAGGTATCCAGAGGCAGTTCCCCTACGAAACATAAAGTCCAGCAACATAGCTAAGGAACTTGTATTGATGTTTATACGTTTGGGAATACCCAAAGAAATTCTCACAGATCAGGGTACTCCATTCATGTCTAAACTGATGAAGGACATGTGCCAGTTGCTAGGGGTTACGGCGCTTCACACCTCTGTATACCATCCACAAACAGATGGCTTGGTGGAACGCTTTAACCGTACATTAAAGCACATGCTCAGGAAAGCAGTGGCTCAACAAAAAAAAGATTGGGACACTCTTATTCCCTATTTGATGTTTGCCATCTGTGAGGTACCTCAAGCTTCAACAGGGTTTAGTCCCTTTGAGTTATTGTTTAGGAGACAGCCCAGGGGTATCTTGGATATGTTAAAAGAAGGGTGGGAGCAGCAAGGTGCAAAGGAGCCAAATCTGGTCCAATTTGTGTCCCAAATGTATGAGAGGTTAGGAAAGATAGGGCCCATTGTGCAGCTACATGTAAAAGAGGCTCAGGAACGACAGAGGAAAAGTTATGATAAAAGTGGTGTTATTTGATCTTTCAAGCCTGGGGACAAGGTCCTAGTCATGGTTCCCACCCAGGAAAGCAAACTTTTCGCCCATTGGCAGGGTCCATATGAAGTTCTAGAGGCTGTCGGTCCTGTCAATTACAGAGTCCGCCAGTTAGGTAGGAGAAGGGAGGAGCAAATATATCATGTTAACCTCCTTAAACCTTGGCATGGTGAGGAAACCTCTCCTCGGGTAGTGAGTACTGCCATTGAAAAGTTTGAAGTGCCCATAGAGCCAGCTTTGTCCATTCAGCAGAGACAACAGACTGAAGAAATGATTCGCCGAAACAGGGATGTCTTCTCTTCCATTCCTGGGCGCACTACCTTAATCGAACACAACATTGTCACTGCGCCAGGAGTCATTGTAAAGCAGAAGCCGTATCGTATTCCAGAAGCCAGACGGGTGGACGTGAGAAAGGAGGTCGAGAAAATACTCCAGTTAGATGTGATTGAAGAGTCCACTAGTGAGTGGAATAGTCCCATTGTGCTTGTCCCGAAACCCAATGGGACAATTAGGTTCTGCAATGACTTTGTTGCCTATCCGATGCCGCGTGTGGATGAACTAGTGGAAAATCTTGCTGGTAGCAATTATTTAACAACCCTTGATCTAACAAAGGGTTATTGGCAAGTTCCCCTGACTTCCACGGCCAAGCCAAAGACTGCATTTTCCACCCCTGATGGTCTCTATCAATATAAAGTCTTACCCTTTGGGTTGTATGGGGCACCTTCCACCTTCTAAAGGGCCATGAATAAATTGCTACGACCTCACACAGCTTATGCAGCCGCTTACCTGGACGATATAGTGATTTATACCCCAGACTGGGGATCACATTTAGCCAAAGTTGAGGCGGTCTTAGCTTCATTAAGGTCAGCAGGATTAACAGCTAACCCAGAGAAATGTGCCATAGCCATGAGAGAAGCCAAATATTTGGGGTACGTTGTTGGTCGAGGTCGTGTGAAACTCCAGCTAAATAAAGTGGAGGCAGTCAAAAATTGGGCAAAAAAAAAAAGTCGCAGTTAAGAACCTTTTTAGGCTTAGTAGGTTACTACAGGCGGTTTGTAAGCCACTTCGCCACTAGAGCTGCTCCACTAACGGACATGTTAAAAAAAAGTTGTCCAGATAGATTAACCTGGTCTGACTCTGCAGAAACCGCCTGGTCTGATCTTCGGTTAGCTCTTTGTTCCTCCCCAGTTCTACAAGCACCGGATTTTACCCGGAGGTTCTTCCTCCAAACTGATGCTTCTGGTGTTGGCTTAGGTGCAGTCTTGTCACAGGAGAAGAATGGAGTAGAAAATCCTGTCCTATACCTAAGTCGTAAGTTGCTTCCAAGGGAACAAAAATATGCCACTGTGGAAAAAAAATGTCTCGCCATAAAATGGGCTACAGATGCTCTGCGCTATTATCTCCTAGGCAGAGAGTTCACCTTAATAACAGATCATGCACCATTGAGATGGATGCAGAACAACCGGGAGGTAAATGCCAAGGTAACACGCTGGTTCTTGGCACTGCAACCTTTCAAGTTCTCAGTAGAACATAGACCTGGGATTCTGCACAAGAATGTAGATGCATTGTCACGAAAATATGCGCTCCTCGCGAAGTCCGCGTCCCCCTACTTGGAGACGCTAGGGGGAGGGATATGTAACAAAAGGAGGCATTTAGCTGGCAATATGCAGAGAAAGCAGGGAAATAGAGTAAAACATTTGTGCAGTAACGCACCTAGATTCAATGTAAAGACTTATGTATGAAAAGCAATAGTTTAAGTTTGGTTAACTTACATGATTTGAAATCCTTCCTTTCTGCAAACAGACATGGTGTGTCTGTCTGTTAGTGCAAACAGAGGCAGTGATGGGCGTTTCCTTTTAAAGAGAAGGTGGGTGTGTCACCTGTCCATCAAGCTAAGGCTGGGGGAGGAGTATCAGGTATAAAAGCTTGTTTGTATCACTTGTTCAGTGAGATCAACGCTGGGAAAGCTGGCTGATCTTGAGAGAGAGCTGTGCTATGTCTAGCTAGCGTTTAGGGTCTCCAAGTTTTGCTGTGAAATCTGTATGGTGTCAAAACATTTACCATCCTGACAATAAAACTACATAAAAAGGAAGAAGTTGTTCGCGTGTGCTTCCGCAGTAGCGGTCTCTTGCCACAATATATATATATTTTATACAGTTTCCATTTCTAATCATAAATGACTATATTATTGACAGGTAACATTAATTGATTAATATTTTATTTTTCTGTGCGTTTTTTTGAGATTTCATATTTCACATATGTATTGTACGCATCCTGCAGTGTCTGGTCTAGTAGAGCAGAGTGAACCTACATCCATAGTCAACACCACACGTATCTTGAGATCCGCACCTTGCTGACTCCAGGAGTATGCAGAGCCTATTTACGAGCCGTTGCGAACAACTGCACGATGCGCTCAGTAGGCGTGCCTTAATGACTCAGGCCCAATGAATCAAACTCAGTCTGTACGTGACTGACCAATGTGATGTACAAAGTTCCAAATCTAGGGTATTTGCTCCAGTGGTTTACCTTAGGTTAGGTGGCAGAGCGTATTGATGAAAAGGTTTCAGTTAAAAGCTTACCAAGATAACCAATTGTCAGGAAACAGGATGTTACTGGACTGAGAACTTTTTATTCATCACCCGTTTCTCACAGTTTAATGTACTTTTTAATCCTTGGCCCAGTCTAAGTATATACACCACAGCATCAGGGTAGTATGTGTATTATTATTTCATGTTATTAGGTACATTTTGCCATTGCTATTACCTGCAATATTGTATGTATTAGAAATATAAAGAATATAGCCATATTGTGTGAAAGTAACAAGACAGCAGAAGTAATTTTGCTTGTGTTAGCTAAGGTAATTACCATTTGTTTCAAATGATCATTGTTTTGAGGTGTTGCTTAAATCTGCTTTGTAATCAAAACAATGTCTAAGTGACTTAACATAGCTTGCTGGCAGTCACGTTAATTAGCTAGGTCAACAGGTAATCTGAGAGGCAATTAGGTTAGAACTTCTAGATGATATGCAATGTGCCTCCACTGTAATATACTGGTTGAGATAATATTGGGAAATGTATTAATATGTATCAATATAAATGTTATTGTATCAAAATGTATCACAGATTCCGATTGTGTAACACTGCCGATGCAATGTGTCAAAAGTCTTATTGTTTCATGTAAGCGTGAAGTGTCATTCCCTGATGTAATATTGTAACCCCATGTTTAGTGTATCCAGCCAAACAGCTAATCGAGTCAAGCCATTCCATTGTATAATCAAGGTAACAGAGACGGTATGTCTAACAGTTAAAGTGTCCACTAATAGACTCCTGCTGAAAGGGGGGAGGATTGAGACATTTGAGCCTACTCCCTGTGTATACAGCCAAGAATATAAGGAGAGCAGAATGACAAGAGAGCTATTCTAGCTCGGAGGATCCTGGTGTTCAAAACATCAGCAAAAAGGGACTCTGGGCCAGGCATCGTAGTGCCGTTGGAGGAAACCCTACCAGGACAGGGTATGTGTGAGCCAGTAACTCAGGCTGGGCGACACAGTAACTGTCTAGCTAATCGGTAATGGTAATATTGTGGGAGGATAAGACTCTGAAAGAGACTGTGATTATTATTTTGAAGTGCTGCTGAACGATACATGCTACCATTTACCCTGTATCTTGTGAATGTCTTGTGGTGTTGTGCTGTCGTAAAAAAGCCTTATTTTGGATATATTCTGGTCTACCCGAGTGAGTTGAATCCCACAGAGGGTAACTGCCATCCCAGCTAAGGGTGGTATTCTCACACCGGAACTTATTGTGCCACTTCCAACACCTCTGGTCCATCCAAATCTTACCCCTGTCCTGTGTTCTCTTTCCAGCTGCCGGTGATGCAGTCGCGGATCTCACTTGTTTGTCTGTTACTTCCTGGTCTTTCTGTGCATGTGCATGGAAGATTTGCAAGATGATGTGAGAATCAGACAGCCGTAGGCTGTTTAGTGATAGCGGTCAAATCAATTAGTGTTTCTTTGGTCTTAATAATGGAACCAACGCATTTCACAGATTTAGGGCTTCATCAGGGATCAATAAATACTCAATTTCATCACATTTACAATTCAATCTATCGGTTCGCCCAGAAAGCTCTCACAAGAAGTACTGCTATTTAATGTCCAGCCATTCTTTATAGAAAAATAGTACTTAGCCTCCCAAAATGAGAGAAACAGCTGCATGTCCAGTAACTTTCCACTTATAAAACAAGATTGTGTAAATTTACCTCCTAAGGAATAAACTTTAAACATATGATTTCTCATAATCATACCATGTACAGCCAACCAAGCTTAACTTAGAGCAAAATTGCCTGCTGCTTAATTGTAACAAGATTATTTCAAGAATTCAAACTCCTAAACTACCAAGAGCAATTTGGACTCATGTTTTATTCATTATTTATCCTGAAAATATCTATTCTGGAAATATTTGTTATCAAGCAGTATATAGTAACATGGTTTCAGCAATTAACTATTTTCCTAATGTGCTCTATTTCGTGAAGTTATCTGTAGATATTTTCACTTTACAGTTAATTATTGTAGGTGAGTGTGACAGGATGGATCGCCTATGCCACCCTGTCTGTTGTTGCTGGAAACCGGCTGGGCTTACTTTGCCATCGTACCCTTTCTTTATCCCAAATGCGCCCTCTAACCACAGTAGGAGGTGCTTAAGCTGCTGGACTCCTTCACGGCATCCAGAACTGCGTTCCTTCTGGGTAACTGTCGCTGCTAGTGTACCCCCTTGCTGGTGCACCTGGGCTGGTACCCCTGACCTCTTTCTATAGATCAGGGTTGCTGTGGATGGATCCCTTCTGGCCTATCACACTGGCCAGAGCTGCTGGGTAGCGGGCAGAGCGGTGATACTGGAAAGCTGGGTCCAAACCTCAGAACAGCCAAAAACGGATAAGATTTCTGTCTAATCTGTAGGTCACAGAAAATTACAGCAGGGAAGAAGATGTCAAGCAGGTCTTGAAGCAAGTGATGTTTATTTTCTCAAATGCCCTGATATGGACAGTTTACACTGGTTGAAGGTAGCAGTGATCAGAAAGTCAGATGGAACAATAATGATACCTTTCAGTGCAAACCAGTGCTGTTTTATACAGTTTTGAACACAGCCTAGAAAGGGGTAAGCCAGCCACCTTAACTTTTTGCTGGCCCCAAATAGTCTGAGTTATTTTTAGTATCAGGATGCAATATGTTTCCCCAAACATGGATTTAAATGCAATTTATACTTAACAAAATTTACACTTATCTGTGATATCCTACCTCACGTGCTGTTTACAATATTCAGACAGGTTCCTTACCCTCTATCCAGGCAGGATACAGGTAACAATTCCCTGTTGTGTATTTAAGTGTTGGTCACTCACATTGAACAGACTTACTTAGCATTTCCTGCTATCAGCAAAACAGACTCCCTCCCCACATATGGCTAATTGGAGATTTCTTCTAGCGAAATTACAAAACAAATATTAACCTCTTCCCTGGCTCAGTCTTGGCAATAAATACATTTCCTATAAAAAAAGTGCACACAATATAATAAAAATCAGCACATTGCAATGATACAAACTGGTGCCCTGCGGTGTTACCTATAAATAAATTTATACAATAAGTTATTTATAAGTGATCCAGCCACAGTGAGATAAGGTGATAAGAAAAGCATGCATTTCTTGTTCTCATACAAAATAAGCAAGGGGGAGGGAAGGTTCCTAAGTTACTGGCATTGTGTGTCATCTAAACTGAATACACTGTAGTGTACTAATGTTACATCTAATCTAGTGATCTGGGAATTAAATTCTTAGAAGTTTGATCTTGAAAGAACTTGTCACTTGGGGCCCACGTTGATCTTTAGCTATTTTTAAATCTGCAGAATACAGTAGTTCTTAATTCCTTTGTTTCCAGACATCTCTGAGTAGGACAAATGGTATGAACATAAAACTCCTGTAGTAGCTCAGTAAACAACTCAACTTTACCAATGATGCATTCCTGCAAAGTTTACTCACAATGAGCTTGGATTGAAATAAAATAATCAAACACATGAAGTGCAGGCAGATGGTGAAGTTTTGATTTCTACAAGCTTTGATCATGTCTGGAATATCAGAATTTAGATATAGCCATAATGTCTAATAATCATGTGAATGTGTACTGGTGTACATGTGAAAGTAGTAATGATGATATAATGATCCTTTAGATTGTATGCTCATTGAGCAGTATTCTTTCTCCTATTGTCTCAAGTTTGTATAAATGTTAAAATCATGTAATTGATATAATATTATAATATTACTCTGTACAGCACTTCGAAAGATGTTGTAATAATAATAATAATAATAATAATAATAATAATAATAAATTACCTGTTTGATACCTAGATTGAATGGTCACCTGAAATACTTTCAAATTTTCATGATCTTCCTCTGTTTAAAGTACAGCATCTCTTCTGTGGATACTGCTTTGCCTATACTAGATCTTGCCTGCAAGGGGTTAATTTCACATCATTGGATCTGGATCATGATCACCTATGTCTGGCCTTTATAAGACTGCCTTTTCCTTCAAATAGGGCCAGTTCATCAATTGTCACTGTTGCTGGTCTTTCTGAGAAACTCCTGTGATCTGTTCTTAATTTGTCTTCTGGTAGTTGACTGCTGTTTGGCTCATCGTATTGCACCTAAAACTATGACCCTGACCTCGGCTTTGTTTGACTTTGCTCATGTCCTACAACCTGCTCAGTTGTTGATTGCCCCGCTTCCCAGCTAAACCTGGTTATCCTGGTATATTGTAACTGCAATTATCCTAGTGTGCATGGCTCCAGCAACTTCAGCTTCTCAGCTAATCCTGGAGATGCTGATATCTTGTACCTGCATACCTGCAGGTATCCTATTGCGCCTGGTAACCAGCATCTCCAGCTTCTCAGCTAATCCTGGCATCCTGTACCTGCAGCTATTGTATTGTGCCTGGTATGCAGTATAACTCCAGCTTCTCAGCTAAACCTGGAGATACCAATATCCCTGTACCTGCAGTTCTCTAACCGTGCCTGGTCTCCAGTAACTCCTGCTTCCTCAGCTAAACATGATATATTGTTTCTACTGTTTCTGTGGACTTGTGCTAGCTGCCTTAAAAATGGCTACATCTCGTTTACACCTGTCTGACCCGTGTTTAAAATAAAGACACTCTGTTTCAATTACACTACTCTCCGTGGGCTTCATACTGGGAATGCTGACACAAATATTCTTGTAATACATAACTTAACAAACACTACCAGCAGAGAAAGAACATAAAAGACAGAGAGCTTTCTTTAACATTAGCTGCACACTGATGAGTAACTTAAAAATCTACAGCCTTTTTGCAATCAGCTACAAAGTGAAGAGAATGGAAGGGTTTAATCTTCCTACCACCCGTCAGCAAATGTGCCAATGTGAAAAATATTATTGATATAGACAAATACAAATTCACACACTCTTCTCAGTAATTAATTTATATGTTCTGATTCATATTTGGTTCGCATCATTATGATTAGCCAAAGGAAATGTCTGGCTCTTTCTCAATGAAGAGCACATTAGCTTGTTATTCTTGAAATGTTTTTTCATGGCTGTGTTTCATTGCATTTTTCAAATTAAGTTAGAACTAACCCATCTAAAAATAGTTTTATCCTATCATTTTTTGAGAGTCAGAGCTTTGATTATATAATTATTCAGAAGTTGCTTACAGTGTTTTGCCATATTTCAGTCAAGGTCTGATCTATATCCTTAGTCACTGACAGTCAAGGATGACACAAGGAAAAATTATTTTTTGTGAATAAGCTCAAGGATGTTTGTAGTCCCATGTGTGTGGAGGATATGCTCTCACTATAATTGAAAAATAATCGATACAATTTACTGGAAAACCAAGAACACTGAAAGGAAAGGGGCTAATAGAATAGGGGCTTAATTAATTCCTCAAGGTTTGTTATAGATCTTCACTGTATAAAATCACAACTATATTTGAAATTCATTTAAAATGTAATATTTTAACAGTCCAATTAAAAAAAAACCTCAGCAAACTAATTAAAATGTGTGAAGTGTAGTGAATGAAAATCGAACGTTGGGAGTTATATAAATGTTACTAAATTATTCTGTATAGTGTGTCCTCCTATCATATCAATTATTATAATTAAGGTGATAAACCAGTGAATTATATAAAATATTCTAATGTTTCTTTCGGTAAATGTTTTTACTAATTGAGTATTAGACATTACGGATTCTTTCCGTTTAACAGTAATCACTGAGTGAGGGACAACAGTATTTTAGAAAAATGGCGAAAGATTTTTCACAGTTAAAAAGTGTAAAAATTAGGTAAAATTATGTCATGTTGAGCTGTTTTGCTCCTATATTACTATTTATAACATTAACATCATTTTCCAGTCATTTCCAGTCTATTTTCTAGTGATCCCTTCACAACTGTTCCAATTGTCACCAATTTTGGCCAGAGTCTGCAGTGAGCTGTCTTAATGAAGGATTTTGTAATTTTGGCATCGTTGCATTTGATTTCTCCCATTCAGTTTCAAAAATAATTAAATCGGTCTATACGGTTCTCTTACTCCATCACTTAGTGTAAATTGTCAGCCATCATATCTTCATCTCTACATGTATTCTTCACCAGTGCCAAAATCTATGCTCTTAATTTCTCAGAATGTGGACTTTCAATTGCATTGTCAGAGTTTTGGGCAACCAAATCTACATCAGTGTGAGTATTATACATACTTACATGTGTGGTGGGATGTGTTAGCCTATCTCAACTCTCTGTTTTACATATTTCTTGCACTTCAGTAATAGAATATATAAATATTATTTATATACAATCCATATTTATATACATGGGTCTTGGGGACCACCTGCGCTGCAAGTCTCAGGCAGTCCCCTTTACCTGGGGAAAGACGAAGCTTCCCCCGGGGGAAGGAATCTTCCACCCTCCCTCCCAGGCACGGGCTGGCAGAGTTCAGCCCATGGGGCACCCAGGAGGCCGCATCCCGTGTCATGAGATGCGGCCGCCTGCGCGCTGACGCGGCCGCATCCCGTGTCATGGGATGTGGTCTCCCGGCCGGCCCTACCAGCAGTGAGAATGAGCGGCCCGGGGGACAGACGCCCCCCTGCCCCCCGGGCCAGCCAGCCCCTGCTCCCTCCCCATAAATATATAGGAGTCCCCTGGTTTGATTCAGCAGGGCAGCATTACAGTACAGAGCATATAAGTAAAACAAGGTTGCACCTTGAAGCTGATTATCTGGCTCACAGGGCCGCTGTGACTGATACACTTAAGTGTTTCATGTACACCGGCCCATAAGGCAGAAAAAGAGGTGTGTCTGTGCAATTTTCATAGTATTCTAAGTCGCACAGATCTTGGAATGTTATATAAATTAAAGGATGCAATTTACACTTGTAAACTGCAACCAAATCTACATTAAGCCCAAGGCACGGGCCTGCTTTTAAGAATTTACATTACAGAACTAGTGATAAATACAAGTGTTGACATTATTATTATTATTATTATTATTATTATTAGGGGTTTCTTCTTTAAGATTAGAAACTATAAGATATCCAACATACATAGTAAATACAATATGCTGTGGTAATATTTAATGGCATTACTCACTACTAGCAACCAGGTAACCTTCTTAAAATAGAAAACATTGTTTGTCTCCATTTACCAGTTCTGTCCATCAACAGCAATAAATGTCAGTTTTCATTTTACAGCTTAATGTACCCTTGTGGGAAAAGACAAACATGAACATTTTGATGGATGTCAAACCCAAACCATCTCTCTGAAAGTAATGGAGGGCATTTCTAATTTCGTAATTCGTTAGGGAAGCAGACTACAGTGCTTGCCTGTGCATGCTATCAGCTGCTGTTTTTGACCTCTCCAGGCAGTGATAAACAGGCTGAAAAAGGATTAGTGGTATATGGTTTTTTATTACCATGTAGATGTTGACATTTTATTTTAAGTCATCATTTTTCCTACTAACACATACTTTGATATAAATGTGTGTGCTGAGTGTTTAATGGCAAATCTGCACAAGAATTGATCAAACTCTGTTTAAATACACAGTAGTATAGTTTGTGATATTTAAAAATCAAAAATTATATCAAGTTTAAGGCTGGTTATATGTGAGGGAGTATATATATCAACACTATGATTTCATCATTTCCTATTCCACCTATACTTATAAAAACAAAAACCCACTCACGTTTCTTTAAATTATTTAAAGGGTTTTATATTGGTATAAAAAAACAGCTTTCACATAATGGCAAACAGGCTGCAATGGTTTATTTTGCATGGGTATTATTTATAATTACTTATTTACTACTAGGGAGTACAGATTTCTAGATATTGAAGTATAACTGTATGGTTAACCACCATTATGCTCATATGACATCATATTTTCTTTTTGTATTATTTTTTCCTGGTTGGTATTTTCTACACAATCCAATTTTTAGGTCTTGACCTACAGTATTTTTTTAACATAACAATTTTTAAAAGTTGCCAGCCCGGGCAAGAAGTTGCCAACCAACTCTGAGGTGTATAAATTGTAAGCAAAAATCTGAAATCTTGATGAAGTGAATTGACTGTGTACAATATATACGTGTGAACACGCCTGAGCAATATTATGCAATAAAGATGTTTGCAAGAGAGGATTCAAGAAACTCCTTACCCTTACCTACAAAGCCCTCAACCAATCCCCCCACCCTACATCTCCAACCTCATCTCCCTGCACACTCACTCCTGCTCTGCCAATGACCAATGCCTTTCCTCTTCACTCATTACTTACTCTCACTCCTGCCTCCAAGGCTCCCATGCTGCTCGCATCTTCAATATCCACTTCTTCATCAAGAGCTCTCCTCTTAGCTTACCTCTACTTCCTACTATCGCACTGTCCCACCCCCTATGATCTCCCCTGTTTGTCTCCCCTCCCCATTTAGATTGTAATCTCACGAACAGGACCCTATTCCTTTGTATCCTCCACCTTTCTTTATCTCCGTCACCAGCATACCCGTTTGTCTACCCTCCATTCCTCAATCAGTGGCCCTGATCCTGCACCCATACTCCTGGTTGTGCTAAATTGCTCCCCCACCTCTCATACCTCTTTCTTCATGTTTTAGGGAGGGGATACTCCTGATTGAGCAGCCATCTACTTCTGGTTCAGATACTCATTTGCTGTGTATTATACAGTTTTTGCCTATATTGTAGTGTGCTGTTTTTGCCTATTTTTGTTATCTCCTATAATGCTTGGCACTTTATGCTTTCTGTATGGTGCTCCAGAACATATGTGGCAACTTATCAAGAAAATATTATTATTATTATTATTATTATTATTATTATTATTATTATTATTATTATAATAATAATAATAGTAATAATAAAAAAACAACTTTTATGTAGTTAAATAAAAATGAGCTTTGAAAAGGAATTCACTTGAAACATCTTGAACAAAATAGCAAAATGCTTTCGCTAAGAAAGTGTATGCACTAGAAATACATCTGAGAGAAACTGACATCAACCAGCTTCAAAGAGTTGCATAATCTGAGAGAGGAGCTGGTAAAAGCTGAGCAAACTAAACATTAATTGTAAAATCTATTACATGGACAATCAGAATACATGGACATAAGGACTGTTGATTATAAAGTGTGAGAAATGTGGTTCTGCTGTGCTGAAACCATCTTGTTACCTGTCAGCTATTTTGTCCCATTACAGCTTAAAGACAGTTAGTTTGTAGAAGTGTTTCATTATTAGCTTGTTGTTTGCAAGGAGCTGCGCCCCCGACCTTGAATATAGCAGACAGGAGATAAACCACCCAGCCAGCTTGGGAGAATTCCTGAGAGAATGTAGCAAGGTTTGTGTAAAGAAAACATGCACAATGAGTGGTTATAACAAAGATAAGACAGTTTGGGGCGTAGTTTGCTGAAGTGTACGATTCTGTATAACCAGAGTGCTATAAGTATGGGAATTTGTACACAGTAAAGCAGAAAATATTTTGGACACTCAGAACTTGCAGTGTGTTCTATTTCTCTCAGGCTGATGAGCTCATAAACTGTTAAACTGACACTTACATGTGAACTGACTGATTGGATCCAACAAGTGCTATGAATAATTCAGTTTGGAACTGTAGAGTGGGGAAAACTGTGTGAAATAATATCTCTTTTGGGGTATAGAAACAATTCTTGGAAACAGAAATAGTCTTTTGTGAAAAAGAAAAGTCTGATTGAAATTGTGAAGCCAAAATGTTGCCTAATAACATTTCTGATCTTGAATAGTTTGTCCTGTGGATTAATAACTTGTAACTTGCAAAATGAGCTCATAGGCAATGTTGTTGAAAAGTCTACTTCAAGTGAAGACTGTAAGAAGGAAGGTGCGCAACTGTACTCTCTGTCATTATTCTTTTGAACAAGAGTGCTGTATATTGAAGGGATGACGCTACAAACAAATGACATACAATGACAAGGAACAGATTGCCCTGCCCAAATGAGCTTACACTCTAAAGTAAGAGATGTGGGTAAAGCTAGGTTCACACTACAGGGTTTTTGTCCAATAATCGGCTCAACCAGCCGACATACGACCGCTCGTTTGAAAGTCGGGTCAGTGTGTGTAGGGACACGATGGTCGAAAGTCTGCCCAAATGGATGATTGTCACCTCATTTTGTTGGTCGTACCGTTCAATATTTTCGTTCCAATCTCGTTTCCGTTGTGTAGTGTGTATAAACTTCTGACCAATCCACGACAATCCTCCGATACTTCCTCGACCTGGGGGGCGTGTGTATGTAAATTTGTGATGTCTGTACCAGTCCCACGTGGTGCGGTATCTGCACATAACAGACTTGTGTTTTGTATAGATGTGTATTGCACCTATCTGGCTGCAGACCCTTACACGTGTATAAAGCACGTGTGTTATTATCCTTTGCATCTATATTGGGAATCTATTCATATTTACCCTTTATAAACTTATACCTTTATAAACTATTAAACTTATAAAGTCATATTAACCTTTATTAACTAATATTTGTAAAATACCCAGAATAAACCAAACAGTGTTCATGCAACAGTTTTATTGCAGAAAATAAGTACAATTTTTTTTTATTACAGAATAACAAGTGAAAAAAATAGTATTACACTTTAAAGGTGCTACTGGTTTGTGGCAGAACAGTTCCAAACAGCATACACATTTCAACAAAATGTTTCTCAAGGTTTTTAATTTTTTTCTTGATGTCGCTTGGGTTTCTATCCCCTTTGATTTCTTTACCTACGAAACAAGGAAATAAAAAATGTTTACCATTAAACTTCTATATCTGTAATTTATATCCAACACCAGAAATACTCTCATTTGCTCACCTTGCACACTGCTCGAGATCAGTTTATGTTGTTGTCCCTGTGGCGCAATCGCAATAATAGCGGGCTTAACCTCCATATACTCTGGAAAACATTTGGTAATTATAATGGTACAGGTATGTGACCAAAGCATTTAGTTGTCTATACATGTTCACTGAAATACCTTTGTGTATAACTTCTTTCTTATCTAGGGATTCAACATCAAATTTTTCTTGTTTGAGAACAGGTGTTACATTAGTGGTATCAGTGGTATCTAAACAGGCCTTCTCACCGTTAATTGTTCGTTCTGAAAAAAAAAATCAATGTTACAAATTAGGCGTTTAGATTGCTTTGTGTGAAACTAGATTGAAATAAAGTTCTTCAAACACGTACACTACATGTGCTACTGACCTTTTTTAATGTTGTAGTCGTACTGGTCCAGTACTTTTACCATCATATCCACCTCTCGTGGGCTCATTGGCTTTGCTCTTTGCTCTTCTTGAGCATCTCCATCCCCCACCTTAACTTTTTCAACATTTTTTGGCCCTTCCAGCATCATCTCTGACTCAGTCTCCGTCTACATAGCTGCAACCCCCACTGATACCTTCTCCTCACCAGCAACCCCCACTGACACCTTATCCTGACTTGCCATCTTTTCACGCTCCTTGGCGCCAGACAGGCTCCTGCCATTTTATACACTCAGACATGGGCGTTTGTTTCATGATGCCATGATGCCCGCAGAGAATGGAGCATTCCATTACATACAAAGGGATTTTATTATTAGGGAATAATTATTGCATTGCACTTTACCAGGTAAATATTTTTTCAAAATTTTATGTATGGTAATAAACTTCTATTTTATAGGAAGGGATGAAGAGACAGTGTTGCCTTCTCTTTTTATGCGGCTTTGCGTGTTAACTATAGTGAAAACTCTGCCCCTTTATGCTTATGTCTTTGGTATATCGTTACATGCCCCGCAAATGATGCTTCAGTGTGTATGAAATTAAAATTATTGCTCACAACAACATGGCTGTAAAAAGTCGCTAACGGAACGGCCGCTCTTCCTTTTATCGTCTAAAACAAGGCTAGTGTGTATGCAGTCCATGGACCGAGCGATCGGACCATCGATCAGATGTAAAATCGATCGGCATAAAAAGTTGGTGGGAAATTCTGTAGTGTGTACCCAGCTTAACACTTGACACATAGGGGCATATTCCATTCTCGCCGTTTTCCGCGGCGTTAAAACTATTACCATTAAGCTGGATTTCAGCGAGAAAACTACCATAATAACGGTATTTACACGCACTATTACCGTAATAACGGTAATAGTGCGGAAAGCGCGAGATTTCTGGTGTTTCCGCCAAGAATTGAATATGCCCCATAAAGTATATAACGATAATAAATACTAGCTGCTGGTGGGGTAAGTGCATGTGGCTGCTGTAAGACAGCAGCATTATCAACCACCAATAATAAAGCAGCCATTGGTGACTGTCATTTCTGTGCAACTTTCAGTGGTGTGATATAGTTGAAATGAGGACAATGGAAGGTGAAGACTTGAAACCTGAACCAGTCCCTGTAGAATTCTGAAGGCAGGCAGCCACTGGCAACAATAGTTGTCTTTCACCATTTATTCTAACTGAAGTCAGTGGATCTGAGCCACAGCTAACTTGTAACAATGCCAGTTTTCTCCTTGAACATAATATAACTCAGCAAAAGAAGGTTGTCCAAATGCAAGAGGATTTTTTTATGGCTGAAGTTCCTTATTTAAACAGAGGCTTTGATATCAGAGACAGAATGTGCCAGTCTGTAACTAACCTGTATTTTAGGTAATTCCATTTCAGGCTCTCTGTTTCTTGTCACTTTATCTCTCATATGCTTTGCATTGAGCACTGCTCTATACCATACTTGCCAACTTTTCCTCGTTGGCGTCAGGGAGATCCCAGGGGAGGTGGGTGTGCGGGGGTGGGGCTTGATGAATCGCATAATTTTGGCCCTGCCCCTAAACAATTGTCCCAATTTTGGCCAATTACAGCAGGGAACAGGGCTAAGATGACGCGAAGAAGTGTCTTTTACATTTCTGTCTCCATTACTGAAGTCATGTTGTCTTACCTGTCAGTCTTTCATTAAATCTTGGTCTCCATGAAAATGGCCATAGGTATCAATACATGGACATAGGACACAATTTCTGAACTGTGTCATCATGCCACAGATGGCGAAGCCAACCACGTCTTGTACTGGCTCAGCATCAGGGAGAATGCCAGACTCTTCAGGAAGTGAGGGAGATCACCCCTATTTCAGGGAGTCTCCCTGACATTCAGGGAGAGTTGTCAAGTATGCTCTATACATGTGCTCACTGTCCTCTATTTAACCTTGCTTACACCTTTAATTGCTGCTGGAGCAACCAGTTGTTTATGTTTTGTTGTTAGGTATCACTGTTAATCAGCCTGACGTCCTGTGTATCAACCTGGCTTATACTGACCTAGTTTGCTTGTCTGTGACCCTGACCTTGGTTTTTTACCTATTTCTAAATCAGCTCACCCTGCCCACCCTGACCTTGCACTTGTATACTGACAAGAACCTGAGCTGCAAGCCCTGATCTTGTACTGTACTTTACCATCCTTTTGCTTATTTAGCAGCTGCTTAGCAAGACTGGGGTGAAGTCCACCACTATATTTGGGTCCCTGGTGAAGTTGAAAATCCCACTAGACTCCACACTCCAGATTGGCCAGCACAACTTGCTAGCGACATATAATTGATCCTTCCTGAATCATTGCTTCCAAATTCATTTCTTCTTTAAACATGATTCCAGGTAAAGTGTTTGTGGCAGTGAAACTTTGTAAATGTCAAATCTAAATCAGATTGTTCACCTGTAAGTGTCAATTTATCAGTTATGAGCTCATCAGCTGGAGAGAATTAAATACACTGCTTGGTTTGCGTGTACAATTAGCTCTGCTTTATTAGTTACAAGTCCATATCTATATAGCAAAAATCACGTATTACAGAAAACTACACGCCAAAAGGTTTTAACCATTCATGCTCCCTTTACACAGATGTTGCTACATTGTGCCATTTTCACACAGGAATACTCCCCAGGGGGGAGTTGGTTTATCTCCTGTTTCTGCTATATTCAAGGTTATGGGCAGAGTCTCCTGCAAACAATGAATAACTCCTACAAACTAGCTGTATCTAATCTGTCTTTAAGCTATAAGAGAACAAAATGGCTATAAGGCAACAAGATGGCGTCAGATTAGCAAAATCACATTTCTCAGTAAACAATTGCTTTCTTAGGGCCACATCATATTACATTTCCTATGAATAAATAATTTATTTTCTAAATTGTGCCAAACGATTACCTTGATGAGATGCCTTTTGAATCAATCTGTGACTCCTCACCACCGGAAGTGAAATAAATGCTGTTCTTTATTCTGGGTTTTACCTGCCCCGTAAAGGTTTCAAATATGCATTTTAGTAGGATGGGAAGATGACATGTATCCTGAGAGCTGAGACTAAATGCTGTTCCCAAGAGGAGCTACCAAGTAAATATTATGAAAACCCTCATTGAAGCTTTTACATAGAGAATACTTGTTAGTTGGATACTTGGTGGACCTACCCGTTAATTTTAACTCTCTGGACTAAAGTTGTGAGACTGTTGTGCTTTGTCATAGAATCACCTACAGTATTAATCATCAGGGTTGCTCTTGAGGAACAAATCCCCCAAAAATATTGTATATATAATAGTATAACTACACATTGCTTCTATGTGGAACAAAACTTCACCTTTAATCACAGCTGTGAGCCACAAGGTAACTTTCATCATTCATATTGAATAGCTGACATGTCTACTTGAACCATTAAGCAGATGTTAACATGAATATACAATCATCTACTAGATCAGGGTTGTCCAACCCGCGGCCCGCGGGCCGCATGCAGCCCAGGAGGCCTGTAAATGTGGCCCAGAAGGAGTTTTGGTTGTGGCAAGGGGGCAGCGCTCTTAATGGAAAAAAAAAATCCTGCAAAAAAAAAAGAAAAGAAACTACTTACCTTGCGGTCCCGCGGTCACGTCAACTGGTACTCCGGCTCCCTCCCTTGTCTCCTCCTCCGTGCGGCGCTCGCAGTGAATGTCGGGCGTGATGTCATCAGGCCCAACATCCATTGCGGAGCGCAGCACAGAGGAGACACCCGCGCGAGAAGAGCAATTAGCAGCACAGAATTGGAGAAAAGAAGAGAAGAGGACAAGAGAACAAGCCGATTAAAAGGTAAGTTAAGGGGGATTTTTTTTATTATTTCAAGGGACGCTGACCAGTGAATAACAGTCACCTGGTCCTGAAGCATCATGGACCTTATCTCCCTGCTACATACTTCTACTTGTAATACTAATGGGGCATTATATATTATTCTCTTTGGCCCATTATAAGTTGTTATCCCTTAACTAACATAGTGGTGTAATTATCAAAACAGGTCACAATTTGGGGTCACAGTGGTGTATATGTCAGGTACCGCAGGCCTGGTCATGGCATCCTGATATACAATGCCTGGCTTAAAGGATATTGCATCGAAACAATACAAAAAGTGATTATAGTATAATAACTAGAGAGGATTTTTTGAACAGGGCGATTGAAAGGTAAGTATAGGGGGATTTGAATAAAAAGTGATATATATATATATATATATATATATATATATATATATATATAGCTAGCTATTACTTTTTCTCTTTTATATATATATATATATATATATATATATATATAAACTATGTTTTCTATGGTTTTTTGGATGATCAGCTATCGTTATTGTTAGTGTATCTTATGTGCGGCCCAAACCAACTCGTCGTCTGCCAATGTGGCCCAGGGAAGCTAAAAAGTTGGACAACCCTGTACTAGATGGATTCCTGCATGTACCCTCAAGTATTATTTTAGAGTCGCCCACACCATGACTGCTTATAGATGCAGGTCTGTCACTTCATATATAGGCCTCACTGGCTTTGAATGTGGATATGTTTATCTTCTTCTGGCCTCATCCCTACATTGTTCTTGACATTCCTGACAGTCCCTGTGCCAGTCTACAGGCTCCTTTCATGATTCATTTTTGATCTGATGGATTCCTCTAGTTTTGAATTCTTTGACCTGTGAGGGTAACTACGAGTATTGGATTGTTTTTTTGTTTGTTTGTTTTGTATTCCAGATTAGCTGTATCATTTAGTAACCCACCTAGTCCCATCTCATCCTTCTATTATTCTACTTGCAAACGTGTCCACTTTCATCTTGCAGCCCCCTCCACCGCATGTAATATGCGAAAGTAGAAAAACAGCATGCTTATTGTCACATACAAATTTCTTTCCATGGAATGGAGGGGTTACTAAGCAAAATCATGGGTGCATCACAAAAAAATGACATCAAGCTGACCTTGTATGTGAACAGTTACTACTGTGTATATGCCATACTTACCGACTTTGTGTCTTCCGGGAGATCCGGAGATCCTGGAGGGCAGGATATGTGACAGGGGTAGGAGGGGGCGTGGTTGGTTTCTATATAATTCAGACCCATTTAACTACATATAATTAATCAGAATGTAATACAATCTAATTACAAAACATAAAATACTGCTCCCTTAGCTCAATCCTCGACTTTAGTAACATTCATCAAAACATACATCAAACACATAAAACACACAGAGAAAACAAACACATCATCATCATCATTTGTTTATATAGAGCCACCAATTCCGCAGCACTGTACAGAGGATATTTGTCACTTACAGCAGTCACTGTCCCATTAGAGCTTAACATCTAAATTCCCTAACACACACACACACACAAATACACAGACTCTGTGGTAGTCTTTTCTGCGAAGACAAGAATAAGAGTGACACAAAAATTGCAAATGCTATAATCCTGACATCAAGGAAATATAGACTTCAGAAAAAATTGACAGACAAGAATTCCGCCCACAGAACACACCGCCGCTGACATTCACGTCACTTCAAATGGCGACAGTTACATGTCTGATATTGAGGGGGCAATTTTTGTGTCACTCCTATTCTTGTCGGAATAATGCTCTTTCGGAACTCCTACCCCACCCCACAGACAGTCAATTTGTTAGCAGCCTAGTAATAGTTTTGTGAGTATCTGCTCTTTCCAATAAAGGTAAGTATGATTGCTGCCGCTAGGTAATGAAAGGTAAAAGGGGGGTCCCAATCCTCTGGGGTGTGATACAATAGGGAAGAATATTTCCAAGACGCATAAAATGAAGTTTAAGATCTATAAGATTCTCAGATTAGATCTTATACATCATTTTATGTGCCTTGGGAATATTCTTGCCTATTGCAATTGACCTACTACTATGTTTTTGCAGTGTGGGATGAAATCGGAGCACCCGGATGACACCCACGAAAACACATTACACAGCATACAATACTGCTCCCTTGGCTCAATCCTCATCTTACATAACATTTATCAAAACATACATCATACACATAAAGCACACACAAAGGAAACAAGCACATAACAATTACCTTGTGAGAACAAGCACTGAATTGTTGGGACCCATAAAGCTGTCAGTTTATAGTATTGGCTTGAGTGTGCGGTCATCTGCAGGAATTACACACATGTCCAAAAACAATCCAATCAACGTTGATTGATCCAATTATATTCAAGGGAATCCTTATCATACATCACATTTGTTTTGAGGTCGCACACATGGCAGTAAGGCAGAGTGTTGTCAGCATTACACTGTATGCATACATCCACAAGAGCTGACAAAAGTAATTCTTTATATTTTCAACTCATTTTGCCATTTTACAACTATATTCAGCCATGAAGTAATTTCTCTAACATAGCAGTAATTAACAAAAACTTCAGTTTATTCACTGATAATTAAAAGTATTTACCTTTTTAAATTTAATCACATTCCCAATTTTAAAAATCAAAAGTGTTGAAGAAAGGGAATACAATTCACATATATTGGTGTCATAAATAAATTAAACTGTAATTTGCTGTATTATACTGTTCTGTTCACTCCTAAGTGGATGCAATGACTGGGTGATAACTAGCTCATTTACAATTTGTATTTCAAATATAACTTTCAGATAAAATGTTACTTGCTTCAGATTAAGTTACTTACACTAGAGAAACAGAGGGAACGGAGTTTAGTGAAATAGATCTGAACTGTGCAGGGATTCCCATAAATTCATATGATTTTGTCATTTGGAATTGGGAACACTGATAATTATTAATCAAAGCACTTGGTAGCTTAATGGGGTATTTTTCCATATGTGCTTCTTGCACTTGTTTCTGAAGACTTGTTTAAATAACCAGTGCACTAAAAATACATATTCATAGGTGTGCGCAGCACATTTCATGTATGCACCCAAGGTAACCTAGAGATGGATACTCTGTGTTGTAACTTGCCGCCAGAGGAGCGGGTCTAGCATCGCCAAGGGGGTGGGTGTCTAGAAGTGTCTCAGATCATATTATGTCACACCATAGTGCCATCAGTTCATTTGATGCCACAAAGTAGCGCTCCTGGTTCATATTATGCCCCGGTTGTGTCCCCAGTTCATATTGTGTCACAGTTGGGCCTCCAGTTTATATAATGCCACACAGTTGTGCCCCCAGTTCATATTATGCCTAATAGAAGTGCTCCCAGTTCATATTATACCAAACAGTAAGGTTCCCAATTCATATTATGCCACATAGTAGTACTTCCAATGTATATTATGTCACAGTAGTGCCACCAATTTCATATACACTCACATTATCATTAAACACATATACTAGTAAAACATATGTAGGCAGTAGGCTCTATTTTCCTCTGTTTCACCTCAGCAATCAGCACACCCAGTTCAGATCTCTTCAGTCCTGCACAGTAACATAACATGAGAGGCTGCGCATGCGCAGCAGCTCTGTTTTGGCCATTTTATATGTGTTGCGGCCGCTTGAAAGTGAAGCAGCTGCGGCGCTGTTGTAAATGGGCTGCACCTGTGCCCTCACATTAATGAGGTTGTGCATTAGGATGTGCCTGTGTGCACAACTTTGTACATAATAATAATAATAAAATAAATAAATTTATTGAGCAGCAAAGCAAACAGATACATTTTCTATCAGGAAATCAATGCGGGCCCAGGCCCTAGGATATATTTTTCTGAGCCATACTCACGTACAACTGTACCTACACAACACCGCCTCTATATAATATAAATACATGTACATCATCCAACCCTAAATCAGCCAATGATCACGTGCTTATAATATAAATATATTACTGTATAAATATCAAATTCTGTATATAATATAATTAAAACATTGTTAATATTTGTGTAACGCCCCCTTCAGCTTAATGTTAAGCCACGATCCCCGGTGACTAGACATAGCTGCAAGTGGCATTATGCTTGTTTTATGTGAAGTGTCTCCAAGTAATTGATTGACGCAGCTTCTAGACTATTTGAGTTCATGACATAAATTGGTTCCTGCAGATAATTTCTTGCATGAGCTCTGCTTCAATGTTATTATTTGTTGTGTATGGACTAAAAAACTGCAAAATGAAACATCAATCCCTATTCCAAACAAACAATTTTCAGCTATGACTACATAGCTCAATGTGCAGTTTAACACCCACTAGATGGCAACAAAAAAATCCTCATAAAGTTGACAAGTGGCATCAATTAGTAATGAAATGTTACATTTGTGATAATGATAACATGATCCAAACAATATTAGAACCATAGATATAAGTCATCATTTAATATTGAATACATACATTATGTTTGAGACAAGAAGATTGAGATTTCAGTTGTTGAGTGCAGGGGAATTTTAAAGTCTGTCTCAAGTACATGCCTTTCGCTCATTATTAAGTTTCCTGGTCTTGCTCAAGATTGGCACACTATGTGATCAGTGATCCGCAAGAAGTGTTTGGCACTAACACATTGGACTGCATTGTGTCAGGCATAATATTGTTGTTGTTGTCTGAAAGACTTTGGCATTACTGATGGCACAAAGTTACTAATGAAAAATTTTGGATGAATAAAAATAGTACACATATTTTGATATTATTTAACAAACAAAAAGCTTTACACAATGTAAAAAGGTATTTGTATTCAAACAGCCTTCTCAATTTATTATTGAATAAGTTTTAATTGCAGGCTACTTATTCAGAATGTTTCAATTACTAGAATGCAATGTCACTTGTGCGTAGATGTTTAAAATGCTTAATGGTTCGATGTTCTAACATAAAAAGTCTCTCCTTTTTACAACCCTTCTTACAAATCTACTAATAAATAAATGACTCGGCAAATAAAAGAAGTTTATTAAAATACAAACATTGTATTGTGGAGGCGAAAAAGATAAACAGTTTGGCTAGAATTAATGCTTCTTATATCAAAGTGATGATCCCCTCTCGATATCAATACATGGGGAGAAATTTCACCCAGATGCACCCTTTATGTTTAAACTTGGGCATCCCTTATCCCAGGCATCCGAGAACCTGCGTTCCTTCTGGGCTGAAGCAATGCAACTGCAAAGGGCGGTGCCTATATCGAAGCCAAAGCCTGACTCTTCCAAGGGAGGCCTGCTCTGCCCTTACATAAAACTAAGCAAATGTGCACCCACCAAGCTAGGCCGCCAACTGCTCAATGTTTTCTGGGCCACTCCTGACTCCCTCAAAAACTAAGGGCAGCCACAATACCTACCAAACAAAATGTGCTATACTCCCATATATAAGCCCAATGAACAAACCTATACTCTTCTCTGTCAAGTGAACTCCATCCGATCTATGAAGGCGAGCACAATGGAATTTAATTAAAGGATGTTCGATCCAAAAATAAACAAAAGAGCGCTCAAACCTGGCCACCACAAAATTTACTATCCTACACATCTTTTCAACTACCCTCCCATTGGGAAAATTCTTCCACACCCTCCGGGAAACTATATCGGACCAGCATAGGACGAAGTATGGCTATAAGGCATGTAACCAAGCCGGGTCAGTTTGTAGATGCAAAATTAAACCCATGGACTTAACCTGGCCAAAATCATTTTCCCCCAAGATGGATCACCACAATATGCAGCACCTCCTACCTAACAATTTCCTCGACAATCCTATTCTAAAACCTGTTCAACACAAACCCTATTGATCCAACCAGAAAATCTCCACAGGCCTGGGAAAGGACGAAGTGTCTGCCACTGCCTGATGTGTAATGCAGCCATGTGAACAAAGGAGTGGCCAACTACCTAGATCCGCAGGGGCCACTGATGAGTTGTAAATCATGACGAATATCCCAAAGTAAATCACAACTGAAATGCACAGTTGCAGAAGGCTAAACAACGCAACAAAGGAGGCTGCAAAAAACACAAACAACGAGAGTTGAAGTAGCATGGCCAGAAGGAAGCTGCAGAAAAATCAAACAACGGGAGCCAAAGTAGCACGGCCAGAGAAGAAAAACAGTATGTAGCAGAAAGGGGCAAAGTAAGAAGAACCAAGCAACAAAACAAAAAGGAGGAGGAGAAAAGAAGCCAAAGAAGGACAGGCGACACAAGCGAAAATAACAACCATAAAAATCTGTTAAAATTCCCCTGTACCCTTGCTTCCAAAAGCAACAAGCGACCAAAGCCATGTGTCTCCCACAGGCAGAAAGAGAAGAAAAAACAGAACAGGAAAATCAGGACTGCAGGGAAAGCCACACATAGCTCTTAAAACATTCAACTTCCTGTCACAAGCCGCGGCTTTACAAGGAGCCGCAGCGACTCGCTTTTTCTCTCTGCCCCTTGTCCCGGCCGTCGTCATGATGACCAGGACGTCACTTCCGCCTCTATCTGGCCGTTTCCAGGGTAACGGTCGGGACGCTCCTCCAGCCCCTGTATGTAGATAATTTTTTAGATATTGGCTTTGCCAAGTCTCTTGGGATCCTTCTCATGAAAATCAACACTGCAATCACTGTTTGTGGTCTGGAGGACCCTTACCTGGGGGCAGGATTTCCTACAGGGCTCCACCATTACAACTTACGGTAGGATCTCTTCATTCCGAAACCTTGTCCCTCCCGTTCCTCTAACTTTGAGTCATCCTTGGCTCCATCTCCATAACCCAAATATTGATTGAAATCTAGGAAAGATTGTTCGCTGGAGTTCTCATTGTTCTCAATATTGTTTGGTCCTGTCTGTTCGGTTTCTGCAGCCCCTAACTGAGCAACTTCCTCTCCCTTATCGTGAGTTTCAGGATGTGTTCTCCAAAAAGGCTGACTCTCTGGTTCCACATCGTGACTTTGATTGCGCCATTGATCTAATTCCAGGATCTAAATTGCCCAAAGGAACTTTATACTCCCTCTCTGGTCCTGAGACTAAGGCAATGCAGGACTATGTGGAGGAAAATTTACAGAAAGGATTTATTAGACCTTCTAAATCTCCAGTGGGAGCCGGGTGTTTTTCGTATCTAAAAAGGACAGTAGTCTACATTATTATTATTAGTATTGATTTTAGTGGCAAGATCACCATTAAAAACACTTATCCGCTCCCACTCATCTCAGTCGTGTTTGACCAACTTAGAAACGCTATTGTCTACACCAAGATTGATCTACTCAGAGCCTATAACCTCATACGCATCAGGAAAGGCGATGAGTGGAAGACGGCATTCAACACCCAATTTGGCCATTATGAGTACTTGGTCATGCCTTTCAGCCTATGTAATACGCCCGCTGTCTTCCAAGATCTTATCAATGAGGTACTCCGTGTTTTCTTTGGACAGTTCATTGTAGTGTATCTGGATGATATCCTGATTTATTCTCAGTCTCTGCCACAGCATTGACTCCATGTCAAACAGGTCCTCCTAAAACTTAGAGATCATCACCTCTTTGCCAAACTTGAAAAATGTCAGATTGAAGTTCAGAAGGTGTCCTTCCTTGGATATGTAATCTCTCCCTACGGATTATCTATGGATCCTAACAAGGATCAAGCCATTCTGGAATGGGTACGTCCCACTAACCTAAAAGCTATCCAGAGATTTCTCAGCTTTTTGAATTATTACTGGAGATTCATCCGAGCTTTTTCTGATTTGGTGGCGCCCATTATAGTCCTCACTGGCAAAAGAGTGGATCCCAAAGGGATGGATCCCAGTAATTGGCCATTGTAGGCCATAGCTTCTTTTTAAGCCCTAAAAAGGGCATTCACCACTGCTACAGTCCTTAAGCATCCCAATCCGGAGTCACCATTCATACTGGAGGTAGACGCCTCTGAAGTAGGCGCTGGCACTCTTCTGTCCTAAAGGGACCCCTGCGACCATAGATTGCATGTATGTGCTTCCATTTTGCGCAAATTTTCTGTTGCTGAGGTCAACTACGATGTAGGCAATCGAGACGTTCTGGCAATTAAGTGGGCCTTTGAAGAGTGGCATCACTGGTTGGAGGGAGCTGTTCATATGATTTCAGTCTTCACCGATCACAAAAATCTTTTGTATAATGTCACGGCTAACGGTTATTGTCATAAGCTTGTAGAACAGGTGGTAGAGGTCTTCGCATTTAGCAGCTGCCTTTCCCGTTGAGCTTGATGTGCTCACAGGTACTCAGATGCCCCCAGGTCTTATGCAAGCTTTTGGTTTAAACCATATTGCGGAAAGGGGATGACAGCAGGAGATAACAAAGTCAGGGACAGGCCGACATCAAAGGGCACAAGTGGGCAGCGAAGTGAGGTCCAGGCAAAAGTGTCAGGGCCGGCAGAGGAACAGGATATCCAAGTCAAAGGCAGAAGTCAGGGTCACCAACAGAGAATCACAGTCCAATAAACAAGCCAAAGGTCATACACAGAAAAGGTGTATCCAGGAGTACAGGAGTACAGAAACACAGAACAACGGCAGGTCAGCAGCCAGGAGACTGAGCACTATAACCGGCAGGGAGGCTAAGCCCCCCTCCCTGCCTTAAATACTGATAATGGTCAATCAGGAGCAAGCTCCATAAACAGATATTGGGACCCAGCTGCCATAATAACAACGCTGCGCATGCGCCCAGGTAACAGCTTGCCGGGTCACAGCTCTAATAGAAGTAATTAACTCACGCGCCCGGCTGTGTTTTGTCTGCCGGAACATGTACAGGGGCTGGAGGAGCGTCCCGACCGTTGCCCTGGCAACGGCCAGGTAGTAGCGGAAGTGGCATCCCGGTCATCATGACGATGGCCGGGACGAGGGGCAGAGAGAACAAGCGAGCTGTGGCGGCTCGTGGTAAAGCCGCAGCACTTCCACCTTCTCAACTGCTGAATGCATTGTATTGGCACACCATCTACTGCTGCAAAAGTGACTGCACCTATGCGAAATGAATAAGTGCCAAACAACCCGCTATCCAACTCCATTAAGTCTAATGTCCACTTAGAAACAACCGTATTCTTAATGAGAAACAAAGTAACCCATCACCTCTTGTCCAGTGGATTAGTCTTGAACTTGTTGTCTTTGCAGATCATGGACGAAGTGGCAATAATAACGTGTTTGGCTAACGTAACCGTGGATGGAGCCAAGTTGGAAGAGGTTATTTGCTCACTCGGAAAGGCACCAAAAAACAACCTAACAAATGCTGCGCTAAGCAACAAATATACAAAAGGATTATGAACAACCTGCCCGAATTCCACCAGCATGTCCCCAACATTGTAAGGCTGATTGGCCTCCTCTGATCAGGCTGGACCGGCCCCACCAATGACAAACCCCTGAAAACTTTGCTGATGGGAAAGTTCTGAGGCACAAAAACCTGCAAAGGATGAGATGCCCACTGTAAAGATACCTGGTTTTCTGGCACAATTCTACCCACTTGACGCTGGCTGGTCACCCACGGGTGCGTTACTATGCCAGGGAAGTCTACTCAGTACCTTCTAGGGTTCTCAGTCACTCAGGCAAATGCAGTTAGAAAGTACACATTTATTGTAGCAAAAACAATCACTAGACTATTATATACACACAGTAAATTAATGCCCCCCCCCCCCCCCCCCGGGAGTGGCTCATTACATCTAGGGTCTATGTTCCACAGTGTTTTCTGCTCCCAGGGCAAACCCCTGGGTCCATCCTTCTTGACCATTGGTGGGTGCTGTATTAGGGGGTTGGAGGGGGGGGGCGGTGGAGATGAGCTGTACTTCCACAGAAGGTCCCCTGCTGGGCTCTAGACAAAATGTCTGTACTAGAATCCAGAAAAATATTCTGGCGCTGATAGAGTATGTATTAACGCTATGTGAGTGAGAGCCAAAATCGCAGCTGTGAAGGATAGGTAAGATAGGTGATAGGAAGGAGCTTTGCTCATCATCGTTTTCACCTGGATTTTATAGTGAGTACTCACTCGGGACATTCATGTGGCAACATTTATATCGGGCTCGCAAACAGTGATTGCATGGTATTCGCCCGTCATAACAGAAGTGGGTCACTTACTCTTAAGATGGCGTTTTGCTCACAGAGACAACTTCGTATGGATTTGTAATCAGCCCTTATTGGTGAGTGCCACAGGACAATATTTTTATGAACCCTGTTGTACTGAACTCTCGTGTATTGTTTCATGGTACATTCAGCCGATGTAATAGGAACAGGTTTATTACCTCAAGGACTGGAGGCTTAACCCAGTCGGGATCAATATCATTCACAGTTTTATATTTTGACTATGATATGATAATATGAGTGCTGGAGATCCATCATATGACCACGCAATGTGGTTGGGAAGATCATTACGGGATTCACTTGAGAAGTGCTCATTTCACCATCAGAATTATTTACGGGTCTCATGTGTAGACTTTCCAACGTTATATATATGTCTTTTCCTCTTTTATTATAGAGGATACGTGTCCATACTTACCTGCATTGTTTGAAAACAATGGATACTAAATGGCCTTCCCCCTCACCTGTATCCTGCAATCTGATCTTTACCCATAACCCACCTGACTTCACTTTAATGACAATGACTAACAGCTTCCATGCAATATCAACAAGATACAATAAACAATATACATATTTACAATGAGCTACAATATCTCCTTATCCACACGTAATTAGACACTGCAGTGGTATTCTGTTGAGCTGGGGAACAAAAGCAAGGGCTATAAAAAGTACATGCTATAATCCACATTTTGTGAGAAAGAGGGACCAAGGTGGTCAAGGAGATGCCCAAGCAAGTCATGGTCGATCCTGAAAGGTACGCAGGGTTGTTCCGGAAATGAGTCAGGGAGGAGAGTAAGGAGGTAATAGTGTTTAAAAGCCCTGGTTACCCCAAAGGACTCAAGAGTTAATTTTATGAACTCCAGGAGATTCTGTCAATTTTTTCAGCGTCAAGCGAGAATGATATAAGATCGATGGCTCGCCTGTTATTGTCCCTGTTCTGACACCTCAGAAAGAAAGCAACTTGGTCATAATGAATTAAAAATGGGAGGAGTTGATTCATCCTATTGGCCAGGAACTTAGCATAATTTTTGATGTCCCTATTAATGAGGGAGATGGGCCTATAGCTACCACAGTTATGTGAGTCTTTACCCTCTTTATAAATTACTACAATTCTAGCCTCTAGCATTTCAGCAGGAAATGGGTCCCCTTTGAGAATTTTATTGAATAGAGAGTGCACTTGCGGAATCAACAATCTAAGAATTTGTTATAGTATGCAGCAGTTAACACATTTGAGTCTGGTGATTTGCCACTTCTTTGGGCTTTTATAGTTTCCTCTATCTTGCTCACCCAGCTCATGTATTCTGCTTCTGGATAATTTAGAAGCGAGAACTTTGTTGATTATGAGTGATTTGAAAGTGAAAAATGGTAAAAAGAATATATCAGTGCAATAGCCCGAGCAGTACTGTGATTATCCTAAGTGCTGCTGTTGGTAGAGTTTAACCAGTCTCTAATACTTATTCTAATAAAAAATACTAGGCTTAATTTAGGATATATAACAATATAATTAAAAACTTATTGGAGACGCTGTTTTTATAGAAGTCATTTCCCAAATTAATAGCAGATGGAATACAATTCAGTTCAGAAACTTATTTGAGCCTGTATATGTTAATTGTTTTTATTTAAATAAATATCAATGTTTATTAACTTGCTAATTAAAATGCTTTCATAACAGCTGATAGAATCTGCTGCAGCCTTGCGTGGATGTGCTGCTCCATTCAAGTTGGAGTTTACAGACTCCTAACCGTCTCACTCTGGAGAATAAAGGGAACCTTAGGCTCCCTCTCATCTACTAAAGTGTGTATTACTTTTATTTACCATTTTAATGAGATATGTAGTAACATTGGATCTGTATATTTATTTACATGGGCACAACACAAAACATCATTGATTATAGGGACAATGCTAAGCAGGGCCGTAACTAGGGCTGTGCAACAGGGGAGACCGCTCAGGGCGCAACGCTGAAGGGGGGGAGCAAATTAGGAATATTTAAGTTAATTTGGTTAAAATTGAGGGGTAGGGGGGGCGGCATTTGTCTTTCTCGCCCCAGGCGCTAGAATTCTAAGTTACAGCACTGACGCTAAGGGGGGTATTCAATTGTTGCTTTTAACGCGCTAAAACAAAAAAAAAAACGAGCGTCCGAAAAATATTGTATTACGTGCATTATTCATGAAGCTGGACTTTAGTAAGCCAATTCCTAAAATATTGTAAGCATTTCAAAAAAATCTGTGAAAGGAGGAATTTGTTATCTCAGGACATTGTCATTTGTGTTTTAGTAGGGGTTAATTTAGTTAGAGATTACCTGGGTTCTTATGTCTTATAAGGAAGGTATGTTCCCAGAACTTTGGTGGAATGGATTTGTAAAATGAACCATGTTAGGCTGGGCACAATCATACTGGAGCGTTTTTGTCTAATAATTGTCAAATCAGCCGAAATATGACCATTCGGTCGAAAGTAGGGTGAGTGTGTATAGTCACACGATGGTCGTGTTATGATTCCTAGTAAACTCAGGAAGCGGCCACAGAAGTATAATACAAATGTCTTTATTCCGGCAAAATATATGAGCAAAGATTCAGTTCAAGGAACATGCAGTTTTTCATAAACAGGTATTACTCCCAACATAAATATGAACAGGTGTGGCAGGAAGGTACACATAAATAACAGGTTCCAGTGAATGCAAATATAGTTTAAATGCAGGGATAAGAATGGTGAGTTACCCAATGCCAGGATGCAAGAGTCTGTCCAGGGAAGCAAACAGAGGAGTAGAGTCCAAAGACCAGGCAGAGATCTGACAACACCAGTACAAGCAAAACCAGAGTCCAGGCAAAGTACAGGGTCACAAGCAAACTACCATAGTCCGGTAATCAGGCCGAAGTCAAGGAGTATCCAGTATTCAGGCAGAGTTCGAAGTCACGAGCAAACAAGCATAAACGGTAAGCAGGCCAAGGTCTCAACGGGAGATCAAGTATCAGCAGAACCAACCTGGAACAGGGGGACACAAGCAGCAGCCAGGTATACATGGATGAACTGCACTGAGCACAGGTTGAGGCAGGTATAAGAAGCTGAGAGCCAGGTGCAGGTCTAATTGGCAAGGAGGTTAACCCCTTCAGGCATGGCGCAAGCTCAGGAACAGAACAGCAGCACCTCTGGAGGATTAAAGGTACTGCTAACACATACAAAAACACAGGCAGAGTCGTAACAGGTCAAAAGACGTTCCAAAGTTTCGATTGTCGGCTCATTTGGTTGGTCGCACTGTTTAATATTTTTCGACCAATCCACCTAACTATCATGTAGTGTGTACAAGTTTCAGATCTATCCACGAGCAGCTGCCAATAGTTCCTCGAGTATAGCATAGCATAGCATAGCATATGTCTGCCAGTTTTATTATAAATTAGTAAAAAAAAATTGTTTATGTGCAATTGCGAACGAACGTACACTGTACACATGCTAACGAGTGTATGAAGAAAACATGTTACTTTCGCTTTTTTATGAGGTTTGGGGTAGTTACTATTGAACATGCTCTGCCCCTTATTTATATTTCTTGGGGATATCATTACATGGACCTCACAAGTCATTTCAGTGTGTACAAAATTTGAATCTTTGCTCATGATAATATGGCTGTGAAAAGTCGCTGCCCGGACGGATGGTCGGTCTTTCGTTATTACCCAGAATTCAATGCTGGGCATGACAATGAGATCTCCAGGATGCAGAACAGCTGATGAACTCAGAGGATTAGTTTCAGGCAACAGAGGTCTTACTTAGGTCCCCTGAATGGTCAAAGTCCAGGAGAAAATTGCCAAATAAGACTGCTGTATTTTCATCGGGAAAATAGTGCTTTAACTGGGGCTGGTTCTGAGAAGAAATTGCTGTTGAGATAAAATCACAAGGACTAAAGAAACCCAATTTGGATCTCTCTTCAGGGATCAGAGTTCCATACAGTCTTGGAGATTCCATGAACTGGGCCATATTGCAGCTGTCACCTCATTACTGAGTGTACAAATGTACTGTAGCACAGCCAGCTGACTGTCCTTGATAGCCAGCCCCATTTGTTCTGCCCAGACTACCTCAGAGACAGAACATATGATGTGTAAAATAAAAGTGTAAAGGTGTGAGACAGAAGCCTTATTGGATTCTGAGTTTAGTGACTTTAGTGAATGCCAGCCTGGCGGACTCTGGCAATATTAATGAGACTATTCATATCCCTAATAAAGATTAACCCAGTACCCTTTGGAGCGGTTGAAGAGAAAAACCAGTGATCAGTTAAGTCTGTGGAATGATGTGTTTTTCTCTCAGGACATTGTCATTTGTGTTTTAAAAGGGTTTACTTAAAATTAAAAGATCTCTGGGATTCTCCTACATTTATCAACATCTGACTGTGTAAACGTGATCCAGTTGGAACGGATCATTAAAGATTATTTTTGCTTGCTTACATATGTCTGGTAGGAGTACCTGAAATCATTTATTAATTTTAATTATATTTTAATCAATTTTGGTATATTTTTTATGCTACTGGAATTCCCCCTTTTATTTATTCAGATACTCATATGAACTAAATTATCCATTAAAAATCTGTGAAAAGAATGTCTTGGAAACTAATGCATAAAGAAAACATTTAGCTGCTCATTTTCAACAAATATCTTTGTATGTGCAATACTTACGGGGCCTGGATTACATTGAGAGATCATCTTGTTACTATATGAAGATGCCTATATTTATATTCACATTGTGAGTGCATTCACAGAAGGGGGAAGAGATCCTCTGAAATTTGAGCGACACTAATGAAATTATATATATATATATATTGATATATCATATATTTGATACATTTATTCTTAACAGATTGTGTACAGTTTTGATGGTATTACACTATATTTGTTTATTTTATGTTTTTATATGTTTGATTACTGCATTCATCAATGGAGTAAAGTGCGATTCTTTATATCTGAATATAAGTATATTTTTTGTTGATTACTTTGGACACTTTTTTGCACCTAAATATTTACATGAAAGATAAACAGCGCTAGATTATTCTCTAATGGATTATCTTTTATTGTTGCTAGTGATATGTAATTATCATAATCCTGTGTACCAAATGTAAATATTCATATAGGCAAAGATAATGATGATTCATTAGCAGTTGGATCTGTCGTTTTTTGCGGATCTTACGAAAATCTTCTCTGCGCATGCTCAGAAAAGGGAGTTAAGAAGGACAATGCATTGCGTAAACTTTCTCAAGTTAAGATGAAAATCCGTCTTAACTGCACTTAGGAATTTTCTGACCACTTAAGAAAAAAGGATGGGAATGGGAGGAAAATGGGCGGAGATCCAAAATAAGTTAAGAAGAGTAGGCATTATTTGTACTGACTTAAGAAGAGTAGGCTTTCCCTTATTTTTCCGTCGGATAGTTAAGAAAAAAAGCTGTGAGTCTTATCTTAACTCCTCGCTGAAACTTAAAGAAGCTCAGGGTCATGTTTAAATCCAAAGCAGCTACAGCAGCAGCACTAAGTAACAACAATAAACTGTTCTAAAAGCATCGTTCGTTTAAAGTACTCACAACTAAATATGCACAACATACATCTTAATACACCTCACCTAAAAATCTGTAGATATTTCCTATGTCTTTGCAATCAAGTTGTTTCGAATAGCTGCTTTTCTGTGTTGTAGCTGCACACAATTTTCAACAGGCAATTTAGCCATATTCCACAAAATCTAGCAGGAATCAATCTCATGAACCCACTGATGAAAAGTGGATTGTCTAACCACTAACCCAACGTGCAATTGGAATTAGTATGTCCATGAAATAGACTAGAAGGAAAAGCTGAGCATCAAACGTCTCTCATAACAAACAGTTTTACTTTAATAATTTTTATTAATGTCAATAATTATACAATTAAATATTATAGACATAAATCTTTGGTACATGCACAGTTTAAATATTTTGTTATGGAAATTCAGTCATGAATAATAATAATAGTAATAATAATAATAATAATAACGTCTATCATAACAAACAATTTTACTTTAATAATTTTAATTAATGTAACAATCAATTATATTATTATTATCAATTCTACAAAGAAATATTGGAGCCCTAAATCCTTGGTACATGCACAGTTTAAATATTTGGATATGGAAATTCCCAATACAAAACATGTATTACTGCCAACATGAAGGTTTAAGGATATACAATAAAGAATTACACACACACATTCTCAGCTAATAATTTGCATATCATAAATATGTACGATACTCTAAAACCATACACTAGCGTACTCTTCTATAAGTGACACAATGGAGTAAATGCACAGTAACATGAGGATATACAAAGCCAACACAAATACAGGAATTATTCTGGATTCAAACTCATGACCCTGCTGTTATCAGTTTATTTCTCCAACACAACACAGCCACTAGTGGTATCCTAAAGTGTTAATGACCATAATTAAATGAATAATTGCAAACACCTTCTTAGTAGCAGACATAAAGGACCATGTTTTGTTTTATAAAAATTAAAATAAGGAGGTCTATACTAATGCATATCAGAATAATTTGCAATCAGAAATAAATGCTAACATTTTTAAATCAGTATAAAAGGAAGCGACAAATTTTCGTAACTAGCGTTGCATAGACCCAGCATCAGATCTCGTCATCTGATACTTCAGTGGGCCATATACCTGCATATACTTGTCTCATTGTAATCCGCTATAAAAGATTGCTTCATGCATACTTGAAGTTGGTTAGGGCTCTATAGTGTGTTTTTCTGCTGTGGATTTGTATAGTGGTATTTTATTTGTACTGAGAGTTATATTACAATTTACTCTTTTATAGACACTTTAAATGTTTGTAAGATATTTTCAGCTACACAATAACAGTCCATCTCTATTTTCATATGTAATGTGTGTGTTGTTTGTCTTATAAATTGTAACTCAATTTTTGGAGGGTTTTTTTTTTGGGGGGGGGGGAGGGGGGGTGGTGTTGAGCAGCTTTTTAATCTAATATCTATTAATATAACTCTTATGTGGTTTTTTAAATTTTCCATGTTGAATGTTTATCCAACAGTTCCCCAGCCCTCCAAACACTGTGGAGGCAAGACACTTCAGGTTCAGCATTGATTTGCAAGGTAGAATTTTTTTTCAAATATGGTTTAAATCACACTTTTTGAATTTTCTGACATCCTAAATAAACAATTGTATTGTGATGAAAGTAAAGGCCGGTTTCATATTTATAAACATATACAAGTGCAGGCACCAGATAGTTTGGACTTAAACAAAAGTGTACCTTTGAATTCTGCAAAATTGAAAGTGTGCTGTAAGGCCTGGCCTCTGCCCCTGCTGAGAGTATCATATGTGACTTTTATAGCCATTGCACATAGAAAAATAATGATGAAGCTTGATTGGTAGAGTTTTGTTTATAGTAGACCAAACTAAAGGTTTTCCTTTATGTACTACCAGGCCTTAGCTGGGACATGTCTGCCTCACCTGAAAAATATTCAGTAATCAAGGAGTTGTTCCTTTTAGGTTATTGGGGGACCTATGTTACAGTCAAGGCAACACATTGTAGATTTTACTGCTTGAAAGTACAGGTGTATACACAGTCAACTAATTTTTTTTATTTCAAAATGGCCTAAATTTGATTGCTATTTCTCTTATTTTTTAAACAGAGAAAGCAGACAGGCATTATGAGTTCCAGCATGACCTGCCTTGCAACACTTCTAACCAATGGGATGAACCCAACATGCATGTGTTTATAATTTTTAGTTTACAAAGGAGTTGGTAGTTTCAATTTGTTTTCATGTTTCATTTGATTACTGTAATTGTGTCTATAAATAAATATTAATATTTTATTTTTGCAATACTCATTCTCCTGTAATTCTCTGCTGCTTTGGACACTGCTTAACACCCTCTTCTCCTACACATCCTTGACTCCATTGTCCATCTAGATACGGTTCTTTCCTGGTCACTTGCTACCTCTCTAACCGCTCCTGTAGTGTACCCACCTCTGGCACATTCTCCCTTCCACTCTCTCTCTATTGGGGTCTCACAAGGCTCCTTTTTTGGCAAAATGTTGTACTTTAATATTGTACATCTCTAGTGTTGGTACTAATTTGGTCATTTGGCCTCCAATAACATCTCTAGGTCGAGGACACCCAAATGTACATTGCTTTTTCTGACCTATTTCTTCCAGCACTATTGTTTGAAAACCACTGTCTTTCTGTATTTGCCTCAGATGTCACAACGATAACTAAAGCAAATCATGTTCTATACAGAGTTCATTCTTGACCCTCATTCCAGTGTCACCAACTGGCCTCCAATCTCTCTCACTATCAATAACACCACTATACCCTCTGCATTGCATTAAATTTAATTTGTCTGTAAGTTTGTGATGAGCCTATGAGGAGCAGATTCCTGAGTCAAGTTAGGGCCCAAAAATGTGTAACTTTGAACCTTATCAAAACAATATCACCAGGTTATGTTTTAAATTAGACACATATTTTAAACCATAAGTAAATTACTGTAGGGTTTTTCTGGTAGTTACCTCAAAATGTTATACTTTATTTCTACACTTACATTTACAACTCAGCTTTGACAAAAACTAGCACACTTATAAAACAAGTACCTGTTATCATTTGCCTGCAATTAAAGTTTCTTGATAAAAAGTGCAAAAAAATTGCTCCGCCCCTCTGTGCTAGGATACGATGGATGAATGAATGACAGGCAGACATTTTGCATACAGGTGTAGAAAAGATCCGCGAGTGACGTGAGCAAGCCCCCACGTGATCTGAGTACCAATCATAGAGTTGATATTTGGAAAATACATAATTTCCAAAATGAGAGCCAGTACATTCGCAGGCCATTATATTTCAAATGAGATGATATTGTGGGCGTAGAAGAGGGTGCGCCGATTTATCTGGTGGCGGTTCAACCAGCGCTGATCTGTGGTGCAACTACAGAGGTGCTGGAGCGACCTGCGGCGGCATCAGCCGCAGTTGTTGGAAGAGCTAAGGCAGGAGATTATTAGGTGTGAGTTCTTTATTAGTCGGATGAAATACTGTCATACAAACACTTGCTTTATTTTTAAAAACACTATCAAACTTTTACCAGGACATGGCCTACCAAAACATATCAATATGTCCACAGATTATAAAAGTAAACCCCCCTCCAATTCCACATGCTTTTGGCCATGTGTCAAGTTAATTTGTTAAGGGCATGTTTAGGATTCAAACTCATGACCCCAGTGGCGGGAGGCCAAAGGGCTAACCACTAAGGCAATATTTTGATAATAAATTTCCAAACAATTTAAAGATAGCACTAGGAGGTGGCCAACGCACAAATTAGTGTCACCCTTATTTTTCAATATTACAGGGCCTTACCTAAATGTCTCCATAATCTGACATTAGTTATATTATATAAATACTGATCATGTAATTCAAAATATTAATGTAGTACTTATTTTCAAAAATAAAAGATTGTCAAATTTTAAGCTAAAAAATTTGTAACAGCCAATATAAAAGTGGTGTGTGTCTCTAAATAGTCATTTTTTACATTAAAGACACTCAATTATCTCTGTGGGTAAATGCATGTTTCTCAATGTCAGCTCACATTATTATATGGCTAGGTGTAGGCAATTGTGAAACGGGAGAACATTTAAAAAGAAACTAATGTGTTTTACGTATTCCTACAGGCCGTCAGAGCCGTTTACAACAAGAGGCCAGGGAGGAAGAGCAGGAGGCGGCCATGGTTGAGGCAGAGGAGGTGGAGGAGCAGGAGGCGGCCATGGTTGAGGCGGAGGAGGTGGAGGAGCAGGAGGCGGCCATGGTTGAGGTGGAGAAGCCGGTGGCCGCACCAGAGATGGAGGAGGAGGCCCATGTTGCGGCTTTGGTGGAATGGTAGTTTTTTCACAAACAAAGATATATTTTTGTTGGTGTGGGTAGGCCCACTGTATTAATCATAAAACACTGTTTTCCCACCTGCCATTTGGTCGATGGCTAGTTATCCATATATATATATATATATATATATATATATATACAGATAGACACCAACATTTATTTGTCATCTGCCTACTAATGTATTTAGCATCCCTTTTGCAGCCAGTTGTAACTTATGTCACACTTCACACCTCTGCTGATTCCATCAAACAATATCTCAAGAACTAGTTTATGTATGAGAAATAACCTGAGTATGCTAATTGTGTTATTTTTTCCTTGTTTTACCAGCTCGAGAAGACACCAGAAATGGAGATGGAAACCCACTATCGGTGGGTTCCCTAATGCAGAAAATTGGAAAATACAGAAAAAAAAATACCAAAAACTATAACAAAAGACACTTTCAGTTTTTGAAAAATCCACCTTGGCCTAACAAATTGGCATTTGAAGGGGAAGTACATTTAAAATATGGTTACCAATTTATAATTTGGGTAGAGCTATTGTATATAAACTTTGAAGGTCAGAGTAAAAATCAAGATATGAAGTGTTTGTGTGTTACATGAAAAAAAACGATAATACTTTCCTTTCTTGGCAAATTAATACTATCCTAATACTACCCCTTGCTAATTAAAAACATCTGCTGGTTTGGCCAAAGTTCTTGTTGTGTTCCTTTCCTTAATGATTCAGGCCCACAAGCTGCACAAAGATGCTAAGGCCATGTTTGGTATTCAAACTCAAGACATCAGTGTTGTGAGACAGAAGTGGTAAGCACTAAGAGCCACAAAAGAAAAGCAAAAAACAAAAACTGTCTGTTTGCTGAATGGGAATGCTAATAATTTAATGTTGGGGCTGGCTGGGAGAGAAATCAGTCAGTTTAATAATTATGAGGAGGATATATGTTTGTTTATTAAATGGTGTGACAAAAAACAAAAACCACAAACACAAAAGAAGAAAAAAAAAAGATTTAAAACAAACAAACAAAAATTTGGCGGTGAGGGCCCGGGCAGAGCCCCCTGGCATGCCCGGGCCCGGGTAATTATTACACCACCCCCCCCCCCTCTTGGCGGCCATGCCTGTGGAAGGCAGGATGTCTGAGAGGACAGCTCCAAGGGGAGCTAAGGAGACAATCGAGAGCAGAGCTGTGTGTGTTCTGCAAAAAGCAAAAAGTTCTGAGACAGAGGACCCAGTGAAGACAGTATGGTGCCCTGTCCGCAGGGCCGGACTGGGAGTAAAAATCAGCCTTGGCATTTAAAGTACACAGGCCCATCTGTGGGCATGGCCACATTGTGTTGTGGGTGTGGCCAACATGGGGCATTGATACATACATTATAATAAAACATTACATTTATCACGCCCTCCCAGCCACATCACGCCATCCCCAGCCCACTGTACTTATCTATGCTTCTGGTGCTGCCGACATTCATCAGGGTGGGAACTTCCTTTAGAGTGAGCAGGGAAGCTCTTTGTCCCACGAGATTACCAAATCTTGTGATACTTAGAGCTCCTCGGCTTGCTCTGCAGGCTGTGTCCTGTCCCTAACCAGAGGTGGATAAGGGTCAGGGGGCCCTATTATGTAACATGGTTATCATTTTAGACAAATACACAGGCAATACTGTGTGCACTACTGTTAGATGCACACAGCTCCGCCTTCACAAGCAGTACGTGGTGAAGCGGGATATACCTCCCAACTGTCCTTGCAGTCGGACCAAATCCTGACTAAGTGAGACACTCGCCCAAATTCAAGACTGCCCCACCAGATTCAGGAAAGTTGGCAGATTGTCCTGCTCTCTCCTACCTGTCTTGGTCACTTTTACCACTTGTAGCAGCTGGTTTCTTTAGCTCCGTTCTTTCTTGTCTTGATCCTGGAATATTGGATGCCCTATTTTGAAAAAAATGGGGTACATGAGATTTAGATAACTCCAACCAGCCCCGGTGTTAAATCAATAGCACTCTTGTTTTATAATTAGGCCTCTCTCCAGTCCCCACAATAATAATATTCACATTTAATAAGTATACATATGTCCCTCCAACCAGCCCCAACATTAAATTAACAATATAACCATTTACGCAAAACATATTTCGCTCCCTCCAAACAGTCCCAACAATACATTAAATAACATTAAAGTTTAATAAATATAGCCATTTTCCACAACCATCTCCAGCAATTAATAACTCATATTCACATTAAATAAATCGATCTCCTCGGCCCCATATTCAATTGATAACCCTAAACCTTACCAGCGTGAAATTAAAGGTTCCTTCACCTCACCTTAAAAAATTAGCCCCCACCTACACTCCACCATTAAATAGCCTACCTCCCACACTATATTAAGATCCCCTCTTCCCTCACATATTATAATAAAATACTGCGCCCACACGCACACAATATGAACATGGCCCCCCACACACACAATAAATATATATATATATATTGTGTGTGTGTGGAGATATATATATATATATATATATTTATATAAATATATATATATGGCTACACACACACACAAAATAATGGCTCCACACACAATTGCTAGCCAGACACACAGCCCCCTCCCCCGTAAGACACAGCCCCCACAGAGACAGAGACACAGCCCCCCCAGTCAGTGAAACACAGCCACAGCCCCCCCAGTCAGTGAAACACAGCCACAGCCCCCCAGTCAGTAAAACACAGCCACAGCCCCCCAGTCCGTAAAATACAGCCACAGCCCCCCCAGTCAGTAAAATACAGCCACAGCCCCCCCAGTCAGTAAAATACAGCCACAGCTCCACCCCAGTCAGTAAAATACAGCCACAGCCCCCCCCCAGTCAGTAAAATACAGCCACAGCCCCCCCAGTCAGTAAAATACAGCCACAGCCCCCCCAGTCAGTAAAATACAGCCACAGCCCCCCCAGTCAGTATAATACAGCCACAGCCCCACCCCAGTCAGTAAAATACAGCCACAGCCCCCCAGTCAGCAAAATACAGCCACAGCCCCCCCAGTCAGTAAAATACAGCTACAGCCCCCCCAGTCAGTAAAATACAGCCACAGCCCCCCAGTCAGTAAAATACAGCCACAGCCCCCCCAGTCAGTAAAATACAGCCACAGCCCCCCTCCTAGTCAGTAAAATACAGCCACAGCCCCCCCAGTCAGGTGAGACACTCAGACACACTTACCTTGTTACCTCGCTGCTCGGCAGATGGAGTTTCAGTGTGATGTGCGGCCGATGCCAGCAGTCACATGGGAAGCGCACCATGTGACAGGTGCCGTCCCATGTGATTTTTGGCATCGGACGCACATCACACTGAAACTCTGTCAGCCGAGCAGCGCTAAGTGAGCTGCGCTGCTTGGCGGGCATGTTGCCCCGCTGGATCGGCCCTACTAGCCATCGGCCCTTCTGGCATTTGCCAGAAGTGCCCGATGGCCAGTCCGGCCCTGCCTGTCCGTAAAATAAATAAACTGATTAGCTAAGGAGGTAATCTCAGAGATAACAGAACTGTGTTATTTACGTGTTAAACCTCTACAGCTAAAGTGATAATGGCCTAGCTGCCCATTTGATAGAGAAGGGACAAAAGTGATTCTGCACTCCCTAAGGTACCTTGGTTTTTGTTTTCTTTGAGATCATGTGATTTTGCTGCAAAGCAAAATCACAAGTTACAAGCTCATTTATGTTCAAAAGTCTGAGTTTGTTTGTGAGAGACCCTTTTTGTGCACCAAAACACGAAGCACAGAATAAAAGGCCGCTACCTGAGCTAGTACCCCGGCTACATTATATATACCTTATATAATATTGTATATGGTATCAGGCCCGAAATGAGGGCGCTGTGGCCATCCAGTGCACTAGGCTGAGGGAGCGCAAGGCCCACCTGCTATATACAGCCCCATGACACTCACCACAGGGCTGTCATTTCTTAGTAATAGGAAGCCGGAACAATGAGAGACTCCCTGCAGTGTAGATGACCTGCAAACATGATGTCAGGATGCTGCATAGAGGAGTCAGCACAGAAAAAAGAAGACAGACACAACAAGACGAAGACAGAGCAATGAGAGATGGGAAACAGATGCAATTAAATTGTTGTAAGTATTAAGAGAACAGTGGGGAGGGGGAGGGGACTATAAAAACAGGTCTTTAAAGAACAGGGAGGGGAGAGTGGGGCTGTAAATAAAAAATGGAAGGGAAGAAGGGGGTGGAGAGAAAGGGGGTTTCTTTGAAGTACATAAACATATACTACATTAATACAATAAAAACATAATAAGTAATTCATGATAACAAAATAAACTATAAACTATTTACTATTGATGTCACGGTTGGTAAGGTGTGAAATATGTCTGTTAATTATATGGGAATGCAACTAATTAAATGTCGGGCTGATTTGGCAGTGGTATGTCTGTTTTCTAAATGGGAATGCTATTAATTTAATATTGGGGCTGGCTGGGAGAGAAATCAGTCAGTTTAATAATTATGAATGTTATTAATTAATGTCGAAGTTGGTGTGACGGGTATATGTTTGTTTATTAAATGGTGTGACAATGGTTATGTCATCCTCTCTACATATTGAAATGGGACCTTACATTCGAATAAATCTTTTTCTCACTGTACACTGTTTCCCTTGGTGAACTAACTTGCTCAATCGACTTCCGGTAGCAGGCGCGGGCTGGCTATTCCAGCCCGGGGGGCGCACAGGCGGCCGCATCTCATGACAAGAGATGTGCGATTACGCGGCCGCATCGCATGTCTTGTGATTACAAATCCCCGTTTTTTTCCGGCGGCCGGCCGGCCCTAACATCGGTAATTCTGACCGGCCTGGGGGGCCTATGCCCCCCTGCCACCCGGGCCAGCCCGCCCCTGTCCGGTAGTGCCTCTACACTGATGATACCCAGAACTACCTCTCCTCCCCTGACCTCTCCCACTCTACTATCATGTGTGACCAGCTGTCTCTCTTCTGTTTCTACATGAATGTTTCAAAATTTCCTAATGCACAAAATACAAAGAGTAGGTTTTCAAAGAAAATGTATCACATTTTAATGCTCTGTATACAGAGCTGAAAAGCACCATAGATATCCAACCCACAGCACTGCAAAATGGTCTACTTTGATAGTTTTAATGACTGGGTGTTTCAAAGATGCCTCAAAGTTCAACAATATTGGACAGCTGTTTGCAAGAGCACCATTGTCTAGTTCATTTGGTAAATTTTCTGCAGAATCAGGTCCATACCTCAGGTCTCACTTCCGATTCACAGATGCAGGCCACAGCCAGCACCTCTAAGAACATGTTTACAACCCATTTCTCAGCTTTTTTGTTATCACCCTGGTAAACAGAATGGTGAAGGATGCACATTTAAACATGAAATGTTGTGCTACTGAAATAAAGTAACATTCAGTCAGTATACCGATTATATACATTCAGAGCATGTTGGTTTGTTTGTTTGTTTGGTCTGTTGGCTGAAAGAAAACACAAAGATGTCAATCAAATCAAAATGTGTTAATCCCCATTCTGCTGATGTTGGTCCACAAGAAAGACCTTTTAACTATAACTTAATAAAAACTAAATGACTTCCCTGTCCAACATGAGATATCACATTGGATAAATATTAGAGACTAAAAGTAGCTTAAATATTTTGGCATATTAGATCGGAAGTAGAAAGATTGAGACTGCAAAATACAGATTCTACCTATTGTTTCTACTAACATACCCAAAGATGGAAGTCTATACAAACTCTGTGGGTTAAACAAGGAGTAATAATTAGAGCTGTAAAGAGAGGTTTAGAGTAGAAGGAGAAGGGAGGAGAGTAGATTGAAAGGAAACATAAGGGAGAGTTTACTGTCATGGTCAAGATGGCTTAAAATTAACATTATATCTCAAAGCCTTTACTTTTCTTATTTTACAATTCTGATTTTAAGTATACACATTTTCCTACTCCGCTTTCTCTCAAGCAAAGTATAATTAAACCCCAGGCAATATAGGTATTTGCATCAAGTGGTCTAGGGACTTTTGGGAAGTCTATTTCTGTAGCATTCCCTAATTAAATCCAGAAATATTTGATTCCATTATTTGGAATTATAGCAATGTACTGTTTATCTCTGAGTTGTTGTTGAACAGTATTTATTTTAAATTTGCAACCTATTTTCTGACTTCTAGTAAATGACCCATGATGATAACCTTCTTTCCCCCATTCAATATATTTAAATTTATTTTGTATGCTTTCATTTGATGAAAGTAATGCTTCAGTCTGTATGATCTGCAATGCCTGAGGCAATGTTATGAGAGTATCACATTCTGTTCACATCACTTGACTTCCCTGGTGTGAACCAGTAAGATGGAACTTCATACTGCAGTGAAGTTTATTAGTATGAACTGATCATACCTTTGTCTAACTCAAAAATTAAGTTTGCATCTACAATTTTCATTAATGTTACAGGTTCTGTATAAATTGACTCAATTAATATGACAGTACATGCTAATAAGTAGGACATATACATTTATGGCCTGATACTGGGTGTAAATAAAATAAATTGCACGCGCATCTCACACTTGTGCCTCCCTAGAATTAGAGAGGTAGAACGGTGTAGATAAGGTGTGGTGCAATTTAGGCTGAGTACAGTAAGGCTGTATTCACGCAAATGTAGCTGAGTTAAACCGGCATGGAGAAACTTGTATAACCCTGTCAGGAGCCATGTCTGCCTCCTAGAGGACAGGTACCAGGGGAAAACGCAGGATTTGTAGAGAGAGGTTTCCATGCCACGCCACCAGTGGGTGTAACCAGCTTGCATGGGACGTAGCTATAATTTAAGACAGTGCTTGACTGCTCTCCAACTGTTCCTATCTCCATAATATACAATGGCAATGCTGTTAGATGCACGCAGCTCTCTCATTTCGAGCAGAGCTGTGTGGAGCGCAACATACCTCCCAACTGTTCCTACAGTCAGGACAAAGTCCTAACTGAGTGTGTCAGCACAGTTGGCAGACTGTTCTGCTCTCTCCTACCTGTTCTTGCTGCTTTCACTACTTGTTGCTGCTGCTTGTGTTCTAAGCTAGTTGCTGCTTGTCTGGATACTGGAATGTTGGGTCCCTCTTTGGAAAAAGGACAAGTAACTAACATAGAAATCCTAGCAATGAGTGAACAATCAAAAGCACTCATGTTTAATAATTAGTCTTCCCAGCAACCAACCTAGACAGTAAATTATTAGCATTCACCTATAATAAAAATATACATTTCCCCCTAAACAACCCCAACATTAAATTAATAGTATTTACATTTAATAAATAAACCTATTTCCTTCCAAGCATTCAATAATGAGCATTCACTTTTAAAAAAAAATATCAATCCTTCTCCCCAAACTCAGCCACACATTCAATTAATGGCACCCAAACCATCCCAGCATTAAATGAATAGTCCCATCATCTCACCCTTAATAGGTCCACCGTAGCCCCACTATTAAATTAAATATCCTCAACCTTCACTCTACCAATAAATGAAAAGCTCCCATTTTCATCCTACTATGAAATTAATATTTCACACCTCATCCACATAACATAAAATCCTTTTTTCCCCTTCCCCCACTTATATTAAAAGTCTCTCTAAGCCTATGCTTGAAAAGGAACTATTGTACATATACATAAAATCCCCCCACTTATATTAAAAGCACCCCCCCACACACGCACTCACATTTACACATTCACACACTTACCCTCTTCATCTTGTGCTGTGTCTTGTGTCCTTCTGCTGAACACATGAGACAAGCAGGCAGTGGGAAAGAAGAGTGGGACGCACAGCAGGGGAGAGACGGATGTGAACAGTGCAGACAGAAACGATCTGCACACAAGCTGCAAAGTGGCTGATCTCGGGGGCAGGGTCCAGCCACCTCAATTATACTGTGCCCCAGGCTTGGAGGGGGATTTCCAGGCACTAAAACCCCCCCCTTCACTTGGTTTGACTACAGGTACAATTAAGCTTTAACCATTAATCAAAATTTATTCTGGAACTACGAGTCCCAGGAAGTTTTGCCAGCTATGCTGGGACTTGTAGTTCCATGAAAGCTGGAGAGCCTGTGATTTACAGTACCTAAAATTTATTTTAAAATAAATTAAATCTTGTTCTAAAGCTTACAATTCCTCTTTAGCAAAAAGTTATTGATCTTTAACAGATTATGCAATTGATCTTTTACACAACAAGTTAAAAGTGGGTTGTATGAAGTAAGGAAATAATGTGAATAGCATCATTAGTATCATGATACATGTTTGGTAACAATTAAGTATAGGTATGTATACTCTCTAAGGCTAGGTAGACACTGGAGTATTTTCATCTAGTAATCGGGCAAATCAGCCGACATACAATTGTTCGGTCGGAAGTCGGATTAGTGTGTATAGTGACATGATGTTCGAAAGCTGATCCAAAGTGCCGATCATCGTTTCACTTGGTTGGTCGTACTGTTTAATATTTTCCAATGAATCACCAACCGATTATATAGTGTGTATGCACTGATGTTTACCATCTCCATAGACTTTACACAGTCGTGTTCTTTTCAGCCGATGCTAGCAATGAATGTCCCGGTGAATAAATGTAGAGAGTGCTGTAGAAGGAATAATTAATTTGTTTGTTCTGAGACAGAATGTTTCATTTCAGAGTCACAGAAGCTAACGAAATTCGTTAGTACATGTGTATAGCTATAACAAGGCAGTTTTAATCAGTGTGACTATGTGACAAGAATGAATGAATATAGTGCTGTCATTTTCTGAAGACTAGAGGACCAGATAAAAGACCAGATGAAGAGCACAAATCTGATGGTAAATTGTGTCAGTGTGTAATGAATGAATAGCCAGACTGATCGGACCTTCAGTCGTAGGTACAATCGTTTAAGACAACACATCGGTCGGAAAATTCATCATTGTGTACCTAGCCTAAGAGTAGTAAAAGTAATCTAGTTCTAACCAATTTAGTTACTCGGTACGAGCTGGCCTTAAGATACAATGCTCCATGCCAGTAACTAGACCTGTATTCAAGAGCCGTTTTTTCAGATCCGCTTGTAGTTGAAAATAGATGTGCATATGCCCGATTTACATGCGTTTTTTTCTTTAAAAACATACATTTCGTTCATTTTATGTTCGTTGATGAATCAGGCCCAACATGTGTCCAGCACAGCATAAGCCCCTTCTGATATTAGACATACATAAATAGAAGTAAAATAACTGTGAATGCACAAATAGAGGCCTTCTGAAATGAAAAGGTTATGTTAAATCTTTGTTTAAAACGGCCCTTCTTATATATATATATATATATATATATATATATATATATGTGGTCCTCTCACAAATCTTCTAAATAATTACAATATCTGACCTTGTTTTATTTGTTACCAAATTTACCTAATGCAGGGTTCGGATAATACTCAAAATGGTGGAACTACAACCACAACAGCCCATTACTTTGGGGTTCAGCAGTATAAGGGCAACTAAAGGTTTGGCTGCATATTGATTTATTCAGGTAGCAGTCAGATTCTGGAGCTCCTAGTGTGTTACATTAGAATTGTGTGTCAGATATTGGTTGATATGGCAAAATACCTAGGTAGGGGATGGCTTGGAGATCTAGATTCTCTTCAAAAATGTGTTATGACAGTTATTCATTGCAAGACATGCCCATTAAAGAAAATGGTGCCAATAAATGTATTTAAAACATTAGATCTAAACTTGTCCAACCAAAGCACTTTAGCAACAATTTTTTTTTTTTGCTTTGTAATATTAAGCAGAATTGAATGTTTATCATTCGAAAAACTACAAATATTCAATTGTGTTCATAAATTTAGTATACTTTTCTTTGTTTGTTAATAACTTTTTGTCAGTTACAAAATCTCTAAAGTAAAAAAAAAAATGTTTAATTACTATAGGCTGATAAAATAAAGAAAACACAATAAAATAGAGGGTTTCTCATTTTAAACACCTTCAAAATATCATGTCTTAAGGGTTTTCCTCTAAGGGAAGTTTAGGGATAGTCCTTAAAACAGGGTGGGCCTGATTTATTACGGAAAATAAAGCAAAACAAATGAATAACTTTGTACCTTGGCAAAACCATGTTGCATTGGAGGGGGAGCTAAATATAAAATGTGGGGACAGATTTATAGTTGTGATAGAGCATGTCCTAGATCAACTTTAAAGGTTTACATGTATGTGCGTCCTTTATGAAAAAACAGCCAGTATTTAACTTATGTGCAAAATAATAAACTAATTTGCACCCCTTGCATTGTAACATGGTTTTGTCCAGGAGAAAACGTAATAATTTTTTTGCTTTACTTTCCTTAATGTATCAGGCGGGTATGTGTTTAGAAACTGAGAAACAAAATCAGTAGAAAAGGAAGGACAGCCCTTATAATTAACCATAACATAGTTACTGTTGGTCATAATTTACACATAATTTCACATTTACTTTGAAATCACATTTATATCACAAGTAGTGTTAAAATCACATTTTTATCCAGTCAATATACAGTACTTGAGAATTTCTTAAATCATTAATCCTTGCATCCCTCCTCATGAATTAATCTCAAAGTATGTGATCAGATGTTATTGTTAATTTTATTAAGCAACTTTAATTCACTTCAAAAGAGAGGTCTCCACTGCAATGTATGTTTTTTTATTCCTATGTTTCCAACATAATTATGCTGTCTGTAACTTCTAATTATTCTAGGTCCTTTGGGCATGGTAGATGCAACTGTTGTGCCATGATTCATGTATCATACATTGGCAATTAGTGCTCCTTTTTCTAAGTTGTCTCTTTGTTCATTGAGCGTAATATTTGTGTGTAAACCAAGTGTTTCAAATTCAACTTTTCCTGTATCTACATCATGTATTCTTTTATGTAGTAGCTAAAATAAATCTTAAATTATCCACATATATTCAAATGAATATCCAAATATATAGATATAGAGGAGGTGATATCACTGTAACAAGTTCATTAAAGTCGCAGAGAAAAGAAGTTACCATTTTGTGGTGCACTTTTAGGGATATGTGTAAGATTAAAACATAACGTTTATTTAGACGCATGTTTGACTGTGTAAGCTTATATGAGGCATTGTGACTAGCTCTCTTTTCAGTATCAGCCACAACCTCAGCCATGGCATACAAGGGAAACATGCTACCTTCAAAAACTGCATAGCAGCACATCATTAGAGAAAGCCTTGTACTTCTGAAGGCTTCCTTAAATATACTGTTATTTACCACCCCCATCAAAATGTTCATGACAATGGAAAACAAATATACTTCCAATCTGTCATCTCTGATAAGGGGTTAATGTATCAAGGTCCGATTTTTTCAGCATGTTAAAATCGCGGCAAATCGCGGGTGATAGTTGAAAAAGAGGGATAGGCTGCGCTTCCTCCAAATATATGAAGCAGCCAAATGCGAACCTGAGAGTGTATGGGGGACCCCTAAACTCCCAACAATGTTAGATACGTATAAAAATAGTCAGGTTCTGAGCGCCCAGAACCTGACTATTTTTATACGAATCGCGGGTGATAACCTGCGATTTTAGTCAAAATTTTCTCAAATGTATCAAGCTGCGATTTTGACCCTGATCTTCAAAATCGGGGATTTTCATGGAACCAGCACTAGGCAAACCAGCCAGGGTTGAGGCACTATAGCAGGGGGGACACGCGGCAGGGGTCCTCCTGCCATAATGACTAACCAACCCCAGGCTGTTCAGCGCTGGGCTGGATTCCCTAGGGAGTGGGGTCCGCCCAAAAAAAACGAGCGTGCTCCCCCTAGGGACACCCAGCTTATAATTGTCCAAAATAAATTTTCTTCGCTGTTATTACCCTTCACCCACTGCCCAGGGGTGTAGGAAGAGCCCTAGTGCTATTAGCACTGGGTTGGGTGTCCCTAGGGGGGGGGGCCCCGCTCATTTTTTTGGGCGGACCCCACTCCCTAGGGAATCCAGCCCAGCGCTGAACAGCTTGGGGTTGCTTAGTTATTATGGCAGGAGGACTCCTGCCGCGTGTCCCCCTGCTATAGTGCCTCCAACCCCGGCTGGTTTGCCTAGTGCTGGTTCCGTGAAAATAGGGGGCACCCCACACAAAATTTTTCCCCGATTTTCATGGAACCAGCAGTAGTCAGCCAGCACTAGGGTTAAGACCGAATAGAGGGGGGACCTGACCCTTTTTTTTTAAAAAAATTTGATCTATTCTTTACAGCTTTGACAGCTGCCACAGCTCCGGCAGCTGTATGACAGGCAGTGTAACAGTGATGTGTTTATACAACACGCTGCTAGAATGCAGCGTGTTGTATCTGGCGTGTTTGAAAGCAAACTCTCCTGAGTTTGCTTAATCGCAGCTTCATACATTTGAAACTTGTATAGCTGCAGTGGCAAACAATCGGGAGTTTGATCTCTAGCGATTTTGCAAATAGCGATTTTGACAGAAGCACAACACATGCGATTTTGCATGAAATCTCAGCTTCATACATCTGTGAGTTTCAACTCTCCTGAGAAAATCGCTGATTTTGCAAAATCGCACCTTGATACATTTTTTCCCAGGCATCTAACCCAAGAATTTTTTTAATACAATTAAATCTCTTCTCTATACTCCCACACCAACACCTGATAATCATCACTGCCCATGGTCTTCTTGTCAGGCATGCTGGGGACTGTGTTTTCAGTTTCATGCTATATACCGACCAGGTTCTTGGAATTCAAAAGCTGATTCACTGTCCCTCCAATTTGACACATCAGAAGCCTCACTGACAGAACATATTCTTCCCAAAGGAGTTATTCCTGCCACCATTGATACAAAAGAGGTAGCTTCAGGGCCATCTTAACAAACATTATGGGCCCCCGGGCAAAGCAGTGCACTGGGGCCCCTACATATATAGATATATATATATATAGATATAGATGTATAGAGATACAGATATAGATATATAGAGATATAGATAGATAGATGTACTTGCTCAGTGACCCTTGAAGATTTTTTTTGCAGGTTTTTTCTTTTGCAGGGTTATTTATTCTAATTAAGAGCCCTGCATATGAGGCCCCCTTGCCCGTGGGGCCCCCGGGCACCTGCCCATCGTGCCCAATGGAAAAGATGGCCCTGGGTAGCTTGGGGTAATAATACAAGTAGATGTTGCCTCAAATCTAAATATAGATTATTTGTTCCCATTGATAAATTACAGAAAGCTCTTACGGCGATATTATAATGCCTTGGAGTCTGTAGAACCTAGACATCTGTAAAACTATGGAGTTAGTCAGCCACATTACTGGTGGCCAACTATCCAACAAACAGATTGACAATATGTTGCACCCTGTTACACTTGTACTAGGAATACAATTGCTCATGCTTGTCCAAATGGGTTTTTATAACTGATATATCTTAATTCAGGTACTTGAAAACATTGTGGTCACTCTATATTGGTTGCCTGTTTTTCAATGAATCCAATATAAAATTTTTCAACTAACATACAAGGCCATCAACAAAATTGCCTGACATACATCTCCTCAATTGTCTCAAAACATCTCCCAATTTGACACCTCCGTTCTGCACAAGATCTGCGTGTCTATTCCACTCTCATCACATCCTACCATTCTCAGTTACAGGACTTTTTTGGGGCTGCACCCACTTTATGGAAATCACTAACTCGCACAATAAGACTTTCCTCTAGTCTACAGACCTTCAAGCGTTCTCTAAAAAACCCACCTCTTCAGACAAGCTTACGATATTCCTCAACTACCATCTCAATCTCCCTAGATTATCATATTACTATCTGTAACAACCTGCCTCCTGGACTTTTGGACTCTATGATTTGTATTGCTATTTTGTGTTGTCCAGCAGTACCTCTTTTCACCAGAGGTGCTGCTATTGTGCTTTATTCTTGTGCTTAAGGAGTTAACCTGTATGTTCACTAATTATCTCATGCACCTGGGTGTGTCTCATTCCCCTTATATATACCTGTTCCTCCCAGCAGTCATTGCTGGTTATTGTTGTCCCATCCTGTGATGTCCTTTCCTGTTGTCCTAATCCTGATGTCATTTCCTGTTGTCCTTACCTGATTGTTTCTGGACATTCATGCTACTTGCTGCATCAGCTGGAACCTGGTATTTATCACTGCTCCTTATTACCTGTTGTTATCACCTCTCTGCAAATAAACACAGAGTGTTTTCACCGAATTCATGACTCCTAGCTGTACTTCTGTTTGAGAACCGTGACAGTATAACCAGCCCAAAAAACAGCTTTGGAGTCAGGTGAAAGTTTTGTTTTATTCTGGGACTTTTTTTGCTGCAATCAAGTTTTCATTTGTCCTTTGCAACATGTCTGTTTTACCAATCATGGAATTACCCCTGCTACAAACCTTACAAATGGACATTATATTGTTACGCTCCCAGCTGGCCAAATTTTCCACTTTGCTTTTGGACCCACTCAGGAGACTATCAGAGACGGTTTCACTGAAATCTAATGCTGTTGATTTGACCCAGCCAACTCTGTCTGCTGCTGAATCCGTGCCGCCAACACCTTGCAATAATACCATGTCAAATTTGCATTTAACTAACAACTGCAGTTTAACTAATGCCCGGTTGACAAGTGGGCCACGCCCCCATCTGACCGAAGTGGAGCGACAGCGCAGAGTAACCAACAAACTGTGTCTCTACTGTGCCAGCAATGCACATTTCTTGCAGGACTGTCCTGTCCGTAGACCACGTCAGCTTACTGAACCATCTCCTGTTGTTTCCTCTCGGCACTCCAAATCTGTTTATGCTCCAGCATTCCTGTTCTCTGCGAAGAGACCCAATCTGCCAGCTCCAGCCGCCTGTCCTGAGGCACCCATTCCCTCTGTCTCCTGTGCCGATATGCCAGCCTCAGTCTCCTGTGCCGAGGTGCCAGCCTCAGTCTCCTGTGCCGAGGTGCCAGCCTCAGTCTCCTGCCACTGTGTCCAGTTCCGAGTCTCCTGCCACTGTGTCCAGTTCCGAGTCTCCTGCCACTGTGTCCAGTTTTGAGTCTTCAGCCGCTGTCTCTGTTCCTGTGCTCCAGTCTGCTCCAGAGGGGGCGCTGCCCTTCCAGTCTGCTCCAGAGGGGGCGCTGCCCTTCCAGTCTGCTCCAGAGGGGGCGCTGCCCTTCCAGTCTGCTCCAGAGGGGGCGCTGCCCTTCCAGTCTGCTCCAGAGGGGGCGCTGCCCTTCCAGTCTGCTCCAGAGGGGGCGCTGCCCTTCCAGTCTGCTCCAGAGGGGGCGCTGCCCTTCCAGTCTGCTCCAGAGGGGGCGCTGCCCTTACCGTCTGCTCCAGAGGGGGCGCTGCCCTTACCGTCTGCTCCAGAGGGGGCGCTGCCCTTACCGTCTGCTCCAGAGGGGGCGCTGCCCTTACCGTCTGCTCCAGAGGGGGCGCTGCCCTTACCGTCTGCTCCAGAGGGGGCGCTGCCCTTACCGTCTGCTCCAGAGGGGGCGCTGCCCTTAAAGACTTCTCCAGAGGGGGTCCTGTCCCTCCAGTCTGCTCCAGAAGAGTTGCCAGTCCATGCGGTCCAGCCCGAGTTGCCAGTCCATGCGGTCCAGCCCGAGTTGCCAGTCCATGCGGTCCAGCCCGAGTTGCCAGTCCATGCGGTCCAGCCCGAGTTGCCAGTCCATGCGGTCCAGCCCGAGTTGCCAGTCCATGCGGTCCAGCCCGAGTTGCCAGTCCATGCGGTCCAGCCCGAGTTGCCAGTCCATGCGGTCCAGCCCGAGTTGCCAGTCCATGCGGTCCAGCCCGAGTTGCCAGTCCATGCGGTTCAGCCCGAGTTACTACTTGGTGCTGTCTGCCCTCAGGCTTCTCAAAGTGCTGTCTGCCCTCAGGCTTCTCAAAGTGCTGTCTGCCCTCAGGCTTCTCAAAGTGCTGTCTGCCCTCAGGCTTCTCAAAGTGCTGTCTGCCCTCAGGCTTCTCAAAGTGCTGTCTGCCCTCAGGCTTCTCAAAGTGCTGTCTGCCCTCAGGCTTCTCAAAGTGCTGTCTGCCCTCAGGCTTCTCAAAGTGCTGTCTGCCCTCAGGCTTCTCAAAGTGCTGTCTGCCCTCAGGCTTCTCAAAGTGCTGTCCCCTCCGAGGCTTCTCACAGCGCTGTCTCCTCCAAGTCTGCCGCCCAGTCCGGGCCTGCTGGCAAGTCTGCCGCCCAGTCCGGGCCTGCTGGCAAGTCTGCCGCCCAGTCCGGGCCTGCTGGCAAGTCTGCCGCCCAGTCCGGGCCTGCTGGCAAGTCTGCCGCCCAGTCCGGGCCTGCTGGCAAGTCTGATATACCACCTACCTTCAATGGGGATATGCAGCAATTTAATGCTCTTATTAAATTTTTTATATCCTATTTACCATCAGTACCTGACCTCCTAGATAGCCAACGGAAGCAAGTATATTACCTGTTGTCCAATTTTACAGGGAAAGCTCTGGAATGGGCCAGCCCCTTTGTTGAGACCAGAGATCCCATCCTTTCCGATTTACAACTTTTTTGTGAGGCAGTGTGCAAAGAATTTGTTCCAGCACTTGTCAGTTTTACTCCTTGCATGTCTGTTGTGCCAACTTCGTTGTCTCCAGTTGCCCAACCTTTGAGGCTACCTGCATGTTCTATTCAGTTTGAGCAATCCTGTGTCCCTAAAAAGAAAGCAAAGAAAAAGAAATGTAAAAAGAAGAGAGGTGAGACTTCGGGATTCCCGCATTCCTTGGACATGGTTTCCGTACCTTCTCTGTCCATGGATGAGGATTTCTCCACCACATGCCCGATAGTGGACTATGACTCGGACACTTTCAAACACTTTTGGTGATATGGGCGTCTGGAATCCGCCCTTTAGGGAGGGGGTACTGTAACAACCTGCCTCCTGGACTTTTGGACTCTATGATTTGTATTGCTATTTTGTGTTGTCCAGCAGTACCTCTTTTCACCAGAGGTGCTGCTATTGTGCTTTATTCTTGTGCTTAAGGAGTTAACCTGTATGTTCACTAATTATCTCATGCACCTGGGTGTGTCTCATTCCCCTTATATATACCTGTTCCTCCCAGCAGTCATTGCTGGTTATTGTTGTCCCATCCTGTGATGTCCTTTCCTGTTGTCCTAATCCTGATGTCATTTCCTGTTGTCCTTACCTGATTGTTTCTGGACATTCATGCTACTTGCTGCATCAGCTGGAACCTGGTATTTATCACTGCTCCTTATTACCTGTTGTTATCACCTCTCTGCAAATAAACACAGAGTGTTTTCACCGAATTCATGACTCCTAGCTGTACTTCTGTTTGAGAACCGTGACACTATCCTCTACACTGCTAAAGCAAGACAACACCCCTCTGACCAACATAGTTGTGTGACAGAGCATACCATCCACTAAATACATTGTAACCTTTGCATTCTAGCTGGACAAATATTCAATATGATGTAGCACTTACCCTTGTGTATCAAACCATTGTTCCATAGATTGTAAACTTGCGAGAAGGGCCCTCTCACCTTTCTGTATGTATTACCCAGTATTATTTTATTACTGTTTGTTCCCAATTGTAAAACGCTACGGAATCTGCTGGCGCTTTATAAATAATGGATGATGATGATTATGGGCCTGATTCATTAAGGAAAGTAAGGCAAAAAAAGAAGTAAATTTTCTCTGGGACAAGTCATGTTATATTACAAGGGGTGCAAATTAATTTATCATTTGCACATAAGTTAAATACTTGCTCTGCGTACAAAGATGAATCAGGCCCCGGATGTTTAGTACGAACAGGACGCTTTATGTTCCTTAGGAAACAGCTCAATAAAATCACCTTGGGATGCTCTATTATCAATTTTTTTGTCCTTCGTATCTATTATGGCACTGTGTAATTTCTAGGAGAGTGGGACTTAAATGAAATTTATTAAGATTGAATAATTTGCAACACTACCTGTTTGAGCTAATTGATTGTAATGCATGATTATCAGGCTTATGAACAGATTGCATATATGATATATTATAATTTACTACTGTAATAAAATTGTTCATTGTTATTTTTAATATGACTTTACCTTTGGGTTATTCTTCATCTACATACACCAATCAGCCACAACATTAAAACTACCTGCCTAATAGTGTGTAGGTTTCCCTTGTTCCACCACAGCTCTGACCCATTGAGACATGGACTCAACAAGACCTCTGAAGGTGTCTTGTTGTGGTATCTGGAACCAAGACGTTAGCAGCAGATCCTTTAAGTGTCCTATAAGTTGCGAAGTGGGGCCTCCATGGCTCTGACTTGTTTTTCCAGTACATCCCACAGATGCTCGCTCGGATTGAGATATGGGAAATTTGGAGGTCAAGTCAACACCTTGAATTCTTTGTCATGTTCCTCAAACCATTCCTGAACAATTTTTTAAGTGTGACACGGCTCTTTATCCTGCTGCCATCAGGGAATACCGTTGCCATGAATGGGGTATACTCGGTCTGCAACAATGTTTAGGTAGGTGGTACATGTCAGAGTAACATCCGCATGAATGCCAGGACAAACAGTCAGCATTTAACTTATGTGCAAAACAGAAAACTAATTTTCATCCCTTGCATTGTAACATGGTAAACTTCTTAATTTAAGTTCCTTAATGAATCAGGCCCCTTATGCTTATCCTGACCTGCTCTCATGCTCTGCCTTTGTTGGATGCAGCATCTCAGTGGGACAGTAGAAGTTAAATCCAGGAGCAGGCTGGGCTGGGGGTCAGCGGGTCATCTGCCTCCCAAGTCAGTCCCATAGTGGGCAATCTTGGGCTGGGTCACTGGGCCAACTGCATTTTTTTCCTTTAAAATGTTCCTAATAGGCTGTTAAGTCGAGTCTTGCCCCCAGGCTAATATTTGCCAGCCCTCCCCTGGTTAAATCACTGATGAGAATACAGTCTCCCAAACCTGCAGCACTGGTAAATGAAATGACCAAGTGTAGTGAGACGTTGGAGAAGCCACTTAAGCCTCTACTGTGTAAACTGTAAAGTTGAAATTGTGTTTGTGAAAACTCAATTAAAATCTCTTACATATACAGTTACCATTGTTAATAAGGTATGCACTCCTTTTTATTATTTTCTCTGGTTCTTTCACTTATGTAATACTAAAGTTACAGTTAAAGTTTGTCAAACCAGACATGCAATGTATATACTACTTCCAGTAAAGTGGTTTAATAGCAATTATAGTAGTCACACCTATTTACTGATTGGCTGTGTAAATTTATTTTCCATACTTCTAAATTTTCACTTCGACCACTGACCCTATATGTATAGAAAATAAAAAGACAGTTGTTGTCAGCACTTATTCTTACAACTGCATATCTATCAAACATGAGGTATTGGTCGTACATGCCAACTCTACCAGAATGTCCGGGAGACTCCCGAATTCCGAGTAGGTCTCTCGGAAACCCAGGAGAGTTGGCATTTCTCCCGCATCAGAGCCAGCATGGAGGTGTGTATGGGCTCAGGGGGCAGGGCTTCGCGAATTGCGGCATTTTGGCCCAGCCCCCAGTGACGTAATGCCTGCTTTGAGTCTTTTTATAACTGTAAAAAGACCCAAAAGAGGCATTACGTCACTGAGGGTGGGGCCCAAATTATGTGATTTGTGAAGCCCCGCCCCCTTTGCCCTCCCCCCTACACCCCTCTTCAGTGATCTCCCAGAGGGAGCCAGCCAAAAGTAGGCAAGTATGCTATTGGTTCATATTTTAATCAAAATATTAAAGTGCATTCCAGCATGAAGAGTACCTCATTGTATGCAGTTTCTACACTGACTTCCACCATTAATATGCAGCTAAAATCAGATGCACTCACCTCCCAGGTATCGGGGCTTACATATAGCAATGGCTGGCTTGTGGGTCACACCAAAATAAGCCTTAATAGGCTTGATAGACAACATAAGGCAATATTTTGAGACAAAACCAGAGAAGAAATAAGACTGTGCTCGGTTAGTCTCATATTATATATGATACCAGCTGCATGGCAATATAAATGCCCTATCTGTATACAAAACAAAAAGACAATTGTTGGCAGTGCTTATCCTTAACACTACAAGAACTGACTGTTCACTTGCTGCCTAATATATCCCACCCCTTGACAGATGCCATAGCAACGAGATAATCAATGGTATTGACTTCACTTGTCAGTGGGTTTAATGTTGTGGCTGACAGGTGTATAGTTATTTATACTTATTACATTTATCTATTTTTTATGATTTATTATTAATATATTTAGTCAGAGCCAACATCACCTTCCTTCTGGTTTGCGCAGCCACACCCCTGCAAGACACGCTTTCTAAGCTGCTAATCTGCTTTTACGCAGGTTGTGCACGTATCCTGGGAAGAACCGCAAGAAGCAGCAGCACAAGGGCCCAAGATTAAATTCATCAGCCCTAGCGATACAAATCTAGATTTAAAAAAATTTACTTCCCTGTTTTATCCAGCAATGTACTTACCGCATATGTATTAGATAGTAGTAAAAGAATTCGTAATAACATTGGTTTTGGCATATAGCCTTACATTTAGGATGTAATTCATCAAAGGGGCATGTCTTCTGTTGCACTGGGATTACTTGGCAAATGCCAATTAGCAGGTACAGTCTGAGAGACATGGCTGTGCTTTGATGAGTAATAGTCTTAGAAGTCAGGATGATGTACAGTTATAGACACCGCAGAAAAATCTGTCTGAGGACACAATGTCATTTCTACACATACAAATGGATCTTGAATGTTTGTTACCTTAGACGTGTATGCCATGCAAATCCTTATGCACCTAATACATTTGCTAGAATTTGGCTAAATGCAAAAATCTTTTCTCAAAATATTCCAGCTGAACAAAATAGTGTCCCGTTTATAAATTAGTGAGTGTATATTTCTCAATCTGAGGTAAGGATTGGAAGTCCTAAGAGAGGATGCCTAAAATATTTTGATACTATGGGCACTAGTTGTTGGTCTCCAGCAGAGTGTGTATATGTGTATATTGCATTTCATTATATATTTTGATTAATGCACAGTCTTATATACTATACTATACAGTGGCGCACGCAGGGGGGGGGTTTCTGAGTCTCCAGAACCCCCCCCCTGGGCTAACTAAGTGGCCACTATAGCGTCACTGTCCTATACAGCAGCCGCGTTGCTGTCAAACAAGCCTCCGCGGCAGTGCTGCGTGGGCCCCTGCTATATACTATTGATCTTTGTTTCTGTTTCCTTTGTGTGCAGAAGGAAAGACACCGCGGACCACAAAAATGTTCATTACCATATAAACATGATATTCACCTTCGTCTCGTACATATTTTTGTATATCTATCAGGAATACTGATTTTATTTCTGCAAATATACTATACTCTCATGTGTTTCTGCTCTTTTTGTTCTTTTCCAATGTTGCAAGGGACTAACACCACCCTAGAGGGATGAGCACAGAGGAAATCAAGAGTATATTTTTCAGAAAAGCTTGATCTTTATTAATTATATATTTCACATTCACTTTACACACTGGATAATCTTTGTGTTTTATTTACATAATACATTAAAAGATGCCTGCACATTTCCTAATATTTGTACAAACTCACCACAACTAGCGAAATATCAGGTACCCAAAGAACTGCAGACACCTAAATATACATCTAAGGGACTGTAGTTACTTTTGTGTCATTTCACATTTATGCATGCTATACACTATTTGGTTGTCTTATTTGTATATATTTTAGCTTCTGAGTATTTTCTGCCACTGTCACTTAATTGAAATAAACTGGGCCTGATCCATTAAGGAAAGCAAAGTGAACGCAATTTGCATTTTGAAACGGACGGAAAATGCAAGCAGGTACGCCTGTATTCAACAAGAAGAGGAGCTCAAGAAACGTTTCTATTTGAATACAGGTCTAAGTATGCTCTGCCTATTATATGGCACTTGCCGTATACAATCAGACACAGCACACTGCATGATATGCCCAAGGCATCAGAATGCACAGAATTGTTTTTAAATTATTAAATACATTAACACCTGTTAATAATATAGTCATTAATGAAAGAAGCATTAAAAAAAGTTGTTTTTTTTCTGCTATTTTCTCTCCATGAGATACATATATCAGGATGATATTAATGCCTACTGTACAAGAAGAGATATGCAAGTGGATCCTATGACCATTAGGGCAACTTCCAGTCACTCCGAGGGGCCTCCGTAGTGACTTAAGTAATGAGGTGGAGGGCTGGCCCAGACATTGGTATACTTCCTGGTGGCTGGTCCCTCCTACAGGACCATCAAGTTTACTGTAAGCGGCTTGTCTATCAGCCTGATCTGTTTCTCCCAATCCCTTTGCTCATGCCTGGCAGAGGGAGGGCCTAGAACATTCACTCATTGCTCGCATTCCATATTTCATCTATCTATCCTTTTTCCAAACAGAGCCACAACTATTCAAGGGTACAGATGACCAGCAACTGAGCTTAAGACACCAGCAACAGCACATTGTGAAAGCTACAAGAATAGGTAGATGCTTATTTCCCTATAGGGAATTATACCATCAATAAGCAGTGTAAAAACCATATTAGAGCAATCATAATTAATCAAAATATCTCAACAGTGCAAATAACAACATTGAACTTTTGTACATGACCAGGTCTGTAGCTCATTTAAGATTAGATAGTATTACTACCAACAAAAGCTATTGCTAGAATGGAATACTACAATTTGATATTATTCATAATATAATAATTATTGAGCAAGTTGTAGCAACTATATCACCATCATCATCATCATCATTTATTTATATAGCGCTATATAATTGGGAACAAACAGTAATAAAACAATACTGGGTAATACATACAGAGAGGTAAGAAGGCCCTGTTCGCAAGTTTAAGGGACAATGGTTTGATACACAAGGATAAGTGCTACATCATACTGAATAATTGTCCAGCTAGAATGCAAAGGTTATAAAGTATTTAGTGGGCTGTATGTTCAGTCACACAACTGTGTTGGTCAGAGGGTTGTTGTCTTGTGTTAGCTGTGTAGAGTATGAGATTAAGAAGGTGGTAGAGGAATATCATAAGCTTGGAGGAATATCATAACCTCTGAAGAGGTGGGTTTTCAGAGTATGCTTTATGGTTTAAAGACTAGAGGAAAGTCTTGTGGTGTGAGGGAGTGAATTCCACATAGTGGGTGCAGTCTGAAAAAAAGTCCTGTAACTGAGAATGGGAGGAAGTGATGAGAGTGGAAGAGAGACACAGATCTTGTACAGAATGGAGGTGTTGAGTTGGGAGATATTTTGAGACAAGTGAGGAGATGTATATGAGGATATTCTATATAATTAATTTAGCCCTCTGGTCTACTACATAGTAACATATAGTAACATAGTTGATGAGGTTGAAAAAAGACACTACTACAATAGATACAATGTTTCCTATCAATAAGTACTGTTATAATAACACAGAAATCTCACCACATTCACATCATGTACAACAAATAGACACACATCAATATAATGATAGCTGTTCTGTTTATTATAAAGAATCTACTACAAGAAGTATTCATAAGATTATTGGGTTGACATATAGGGCTTGATTCAAGTTGTAAGGAAAAGCAGGATGGAACTTCAGTGTTTTGAAAGAGCAGGCAATATAGTTGTGCTGTATTCAAGTCACAGCAATTCTTAAGATACGTTATGATTTGACTAGTGTTGGAACTACGCTCTGTATAAATAGTATTTTCCGTAAGCGTAGACTCACATGGAGGTTGAAATATTTTTAGGAGCATTTGCACAATGTTCACTACATGTGTATTTACATACAATTTATTTATATTAGAAGGCACATAACTTTTATATGATCATAAATTCAAATATCAACAGTTAACAATATAATAACTAACCAACTAAAAAAATAACAACTACAACTATTATTTTTTATATATATATATATATATATATATATATATATATTAGTATTTTAGATATATAATGTATATATTATAAAGATATATACATATATATATATATATATATATATATATATATATATATATATATATATATATATCACTAGAATATCCTGATTCTGGTGATACAGGTCTGATTTTGGGGTACTGTCCCGCTTAGTCAAGACTTTCTCTTGACTACAAGAACAGTCATGAGGTATTGTAACAATCCTGTCCAGGTTTGCTACTTTTCCTGTCTGCTCTGTTCTCCTGTGGATGACATGACTCACTTCAGGGCGTGCCATTCAAACCTGCTCTATTTAAACTCAGCACTGACACCTGCCCACTGTCAGTGCAACTTGTTTGCTAGCCTGACTCCATGGACTCCTGTGCATTCTCTGATCTTTGTGTATTCCTGAACTCTCCTGTTGAATTTCCTGTGGGTGAATCTGCTTCATCAACCAAGTGCGGGTTGCACCATCTTTGGGACTCTGTTTGCAAGTATCTCTATGCATCAATTTACAAGACTTTGTTTATTATGCCAAGCGTGCGAATGCTCATCATTGTGATATTCTGAACTGCCATATTACCTATACTATTGTACAAGAACTTATTTGATACCTTCTGGGTTGTTCCGCTGACGCTGCTATTTCTACACTCTGCGGTGATCAGACACTTACCTTGCATATATGTTGTAGTGAAATCTCTACTAATTACCGGACCCCTGTGGTATCCTGAACATCATGACTCACCATCTCTACTGTGTACAGAACTTTGCTGCATTATTTCCATGTGTTGATATGTACTTATGCTCATATTCATTGAAGTACTTATTAAGCAGATCCACCGTTTTGTGTTCTTATTTTCTGAACATTGTATGGTCCTGACTCAGCTAGTCACGTGAACAGGCCATCGTGGAAACCGCCCACTAGGCCTGATATTATTTCAGTCCATAACAGTTTGCACTGACCAAAAAGGAAATGAACACCATGGGCGATCCCTCTCTCAAGGACCTATTGCAATATGTAGTAGGGAGAGTGGAAAAGCAAGAGTCCAATCAAGATCACCTCATGCAGTTCTTACAAGGTTTATCCTCTCGTCTGGATTCTTTTCAGAACACTCTGGTATCCTCCCATAAACCTGAGACCTCTGCTGAATCTTCTTCGGATTCTGCAAACACAACTACCTTACACGCACAAATTCCTAATCCTCCAATGTATGATGGGACCCCCAAGTCATGTAGAGGATTTGTGAATCAATGTGCAATTCAATTTGAATTATTACCCAGGAACTTCCCTACGGATAGGGCTAAAATTGCCTACATTCTGTCCCTTCTTTCTGGTCAAGCCCTGGCCTGGGCCTCACCCCTATGGGAGAAGAATGACCCCTTGGTACAAAATTATAGAGAATTTCTGACAACTTTCAAAAAATTTTGATGAACCTGGTCGGCTTTCCAGTGCAGCTTCAGGAATTCTTCGTCTACGCCAAGCTTCTCACTCTGTTGGGCAATATGCCATCATATTTAGGACCATGGCCTCCGAGTTGCCCTGGAATGATGAAGCACTGGTGGCCACGTTCTGGCAAGGCCTATCTGATAAAATAAAAGATGTGTTGGCTTCCCGTGACCTCCCATCTTCCTTGGATGATCTGATCACGCTATGTGTCAGAATAGATCTTCGATTCAAGGTGAGGTTTCAAGAAAAGGAATAGATCCGGTGTCCTAATCATTGCCCTGTTTTCCAGAACCCAGGGGTCTCTTTGCCCCCAGAAGAACCTATGCAAGTGGGTAGGTCCCACCTCTCTCCAAGTGAGAGGGAGAGAAGATTTAAAAATGATCTATGCCTCTATTGTGAGGGAAGGCCCATCGCATCAGTACTTGTCCTACGCATCTGGGGAAACGCTCAGGCCAAACAGAGCAAGGTGGAACACCGTTAGGTCTGTTTGACTTTTCCCTCAACAGTTCTCCTCACAAAGAGAACCTCTTGTTTTCTGTTTTTTGGGAATCTCTCTATTCCGCTTGATGCCTTTCTGGATTCTGGTGCAGCCGGTAACTTTATTGCTGCTACTGTGGTTGAGAAATATCATATTGTTACTACACCACTGGAACATCCTGTACGCCTTACAGCCATCGATGGCAGTAATATTCCAGGAGGCTTCATTCAGTTCCGGACTGTTCCTCTCACCCTTCAGATTGGAGTTCTGCATCAGGAAAAAATTTCCTTCCTAGTCCTTCCAAAGACCATCAACTACCTTGTGTTAGGTCTGCCATGGCTACGTCTCCACTCTCCAACTCTGGACTGGCATACTGCTCAAATTTTGTCCTGGGGATCACAGTGTCAGTCTCACTGTCTGAAGAAAGTAGTATCTCTTCATTTAACCACTGCTTCTTCGTTACCATCTTTACCTCCTCAATACCAACAGTATGCAGATGTCTTTTGTGAAAAGGAAGCAAACAAGCTTCCCCCTCATCGCATTTGGGATTGTGGAATCGAGCTCCTCCCTGACAAACCTATTCCTCGTGGTTGTGTATATCCCCTTTCTCTTCCTGAGACCCAAGCAATGTCTAAATATATTCAAGAAAACCTGCAAAAAGGTTTTATCCGGAAGTCCACCTCTCTAGCTGGAGCTGGATTCTTTTTCATTAAAAAGAAGGATGGCGGCCTCTGGCCATGCATTGACTTTGGGGGCCTTAATGCTATTACCATTAAGAATAGGTATCCGTTACCTCTCATCTCTGAGCTTTTCAACCGTGTCAAAGGTGCCACTGTGTTCTCCAAATTAGATCTACGAGGGGCCTACAATCTTGTTCGTATTAAAGCAGGTGACGAATGGAAAACAGCATTTAACACACACAATGAGCACTTTGAATATTTAGTAATGCCTTTGGGCTTTGTAATGCTCCAGCAGTATTCCAAACCCTCATGAATGATATTTTCCAAGACCGTCTCTATCAATTCATCATCTACCTGGACGACATTCTGATATTTTCTCGAGACCTCCCTTTACATAGGGAACATGTAGGTCAAGTCCTGGCCCGTCTGAGAGAACACAACCTCTTCTGTAAATTAGAAAAATGCCTTTTCGACAACCCCAGGTTCCTTTCTTAGGGTACATCCTCTCAGGCACAGCCCTTCAGATGGATTCGGCTAAATTAAGAGCAATTGTGGATTGGCCCTTGCCCACTGGTCTGAAAGCTATCCAACGCTTCATTGGCTTCGCCAATTACTACAGACAATTCATCAAGGGGTATTCTACCATCATTGCCCCCATCACTGCTCTTACCAAGAAATCAGCTAATCCCAAGCTTTGGTCCCCCGAGGCCATCTCAGCCTTTGAACATCTAAAGTCAGCCTTCACTTCTGCTCCTATTCTTCAGCAACCTGATCGCCAACTTCCCTTCTTCTTGGAGGTAGATGCATCTTCTGTGGGCACTGGTGCAGTTTTGTCTCAACGTGACACTTCTGGGAAACTACATCCATGTGGTTTTTTCTCTCGTAAATTCCTCCCAGCAGAAAAGAACTATGGAATAGGAGATCAAGAATTATTGGCTATTAAATTAGCCCTGTCTGAATGGCGACATCTGTTGGAAGGGGCCTTGTTTCCTATACCGACCATAAGAACCTCATTTATTTCGTTCAGCCCGTTGTCTGATTCCTCGTCAAGCCAGATGGGCCTTGTTTTTTTCAAGATTTGATATTAGTCTTGCCTTCTGTCCGGGATCAAAAAATAAAAAAGCAGATGCTCTTTCTAGGTACTTTCATTCCGAAGACCAGGATTCTCCCGAGGACATTCATCCCATCTTCAACCCTAGTTGTGTCTTGGCCCTTACTCCTGTGCATAAAGCTACTTGCCCTCCAGGCAGAACCTTCATATTACCACATCTACGTCTCAAGTTGCTACGCTGGGCCCATTTATCTCGTTTCTCGGGTCATGCTGGAGTCAAGAAGACTGGAGAACCCCTGACCCGGTACTATTGGTAGCCATCCCTCTTGAAAGATGTGAAATCATTTGTCTCTGCCTGCTCTAATTGTGTACAACATAAGGTTCCTCGACATAGACCCTTCGGTCCTCTTATTCCTCTACCTGTTCCTGAAGTACCCTGGTCTCAAATATCTATGGACTTTATTACCGATCTGCCTCCCTCCAAAGCTCAAACGGTTATCTAGGTGGTGACAGACCGTTTTTCGAGAGCAGCTCATTTCATTCCTCTCAAAGGACTCCCTTCTTCCGCAGTGCTGGCAGAACTTTTCATCAAAGAAATATTTTGCCTCCACGGCTGTCCACTCCATATCGTGTCAGACCGTGGTTCACAATTCGATTCAAGGTTCTGGAGATCCTTTTGTTCTCAGTTAGGAATTAAATTGGACTTTTCCTCGGCATACAATCCTCAATCTAATGGCCTGACCGAACGGACAAACCAAGAGCTCGAAAAATTCCTATGAATGTATGTGTCTGCTCACCAAGCAGATTGGCTGGAATTCCTCCCGTGGGCCGAGTTCGCCCATAACAATCATTTCCATGAAGCTGTTTGTAATTCCCCCTTTTTCGTCATGTATGGATGTCATCCCAGACCACCTACCTTTTCTTAAACTCCTATCCCCTCAGTTCCTGCAGTAGATTCCCTGCTACGCAAGTTTTCTCTCATTTAGACACAAACCAAAAGTAATCTGGAGAATTCTGGTGCTCAGGCTAAAAGATTTTATGATAATAAAAGGTGTCCTGCTCCTCCACTTCTTCCAGGGGATAAGGTCTGGTTATCCACTAAAAATATCCGTTTAAAAGTTCCTAGTATGAAACTAGCACCCAAATTTATCGGTCCCTACCGAATCTCCGAGATGATTAATCCAGCAGCTTTCAGATTAGAACTTCCATCTTCACTACGGATTCCCAATGTGTTTCACGTCTCTCTGCTAAAACCGGTGGTACAAAATCAATTTTCAAGCGTCACAGCTTCTCCGCCTCCGGCTACTTCTCAAGATCAAACTGAATATGAGATCAAACAACTATTGGACTCTCGTAAATCCAGAGGTTCACTGCAATTTCTAGTTGATTGGAAAGGCTATAGGCCCGAGGAACATTCCTGGGTTAAAGCTTCAGACATTCATGCCCCTCGCTTGCTCAAACACTTTCGGAAAAGATTCCCTAAAAAATTATCGTAGGTGTCCGGAGTCCACCCTTAAGGAGGGGGGTACTGTAACAATCCTGTCCAGGTTTGCTACTTTTGCTGTCTGCTCTGTTCTCCTGTGGATGACATGACTCCCTTCAGGGCGTGCCATTCAAACCTGCTTTATTTAAACTCAGCACTGACACCTGCTCACTGTCAGTGCAACTTGTTTGCTAGCCTGACTCCATGGACTCCTGTGCATTCTCTGATCTTTGTGTATTCCTGAACTCTCCTGTTGAATTTCCTGTGGGTGAATCTGCTTCATCAACCAAGTGCTGGTAGCACCATCTTTGGGACTCTATTTGCAAGTATCTCTATGCATCAATTTACAAGACTTTGTTTATTATGTCTAGTGTGCGGATGCTCATCATTGTGATATTCTGAACTGCCATCTCACCTATACTACTGTACAAGAACTTATTTGATACCTTCTGGGTGTTCCGCTGACGCTGCTATTTCTACACTCTGCGGTGATCAGACACTTACCTTGCATATATGTTGTAGTGAAATCTCTACTAATTACCGGACCCCTGTGGTATCCTGAACATCATGACTCACCTTCTCTACTGTGTACAGAACTTTGCTGCATTGTTTCCATGTGTTGATATGTACTTATGCTCATATTCATTGAAGTACTTATTAAGCAGACCCACCGTCTTGTGTTCTTATTTTCTACACATTGTATGATCCTGACTCAGCTAGTCACGTGCACAGGCCATCGTGGGAACCTCCCACTAGGCCTGATATTGTTCCAGTCCATAACAGGTATGTCCTGCTTCACACTGCTCTGCCTGTGAAGGGGGATTTGCATGCACCAAACTATAGTGCACACAACATTGCCTGTTTCATAGCACTGGGCTGCATAATTTCTTGTGACAGTCCTGCTGAGAACCAAACTGAACCCAAGGTTGTTGAGCTATCCTGTTACCTTCAAAGTGGCCTTACCAGAGATATAGGTCTTGTGTCCTGGTGGCGAATATGTGGCTTTTTCCAATGCTGCAAATGCATCTGCAGCATCCATCGATACCATAGATGTGCCTTCAGGTTCCTTCCATACTGTTTCTGACATAGGTACTTTGGGGGGGTCACACTGTTTCTTCACTGCTCTCTTAGGAAGTCCCCCAATTTCTGTCTCCCCACTTTTGGTGGACAAATGCAGTGTCCAGGTACCAAGCAAAGATTGATGTTGTCCTCCAGACGCCTTACTACTGCATCTTACTACCTAATCTTCATCTGTGCAGGTGCATATGTGGTTTGTTGGTGCAGCTGGATGTGTCTTCTCCTTTGCAGCCTGGCAAGACCGAACTTCCTAGCGAAGTCTGAATAAACTCCCAACAACACTATTGATGTAGGCTCCTTTTTTTTTTATTATTTATAAAGGTTCTCTCTAGCTGGACAGTACAGTCTACTCCCCATGGGTGTTTTTCTCTAGGAACAAAGAAATTCGATTTCTTTTTTGGCCATCTTTGGACTGTCATATTGTGGTCTTTACCTCTGAAAAGTGCCTCCCTTGACCATAGCACCTTACCTGGAGTAACATTGTGAGTCCCTCAACCAAAACGACCACTGAATTGTGCTAACCATTAGACAGGATTAAACAATTTATCAATTTCACTCAGTTGTTCAAAATTGTTACAGTTGTACTACACTGATCATGGGAGAAAGGTGAGTACTTTGAGTTCTACCTCGGTCATAACAGAACCAAAGTATTGAAGCCACACAGAGGCCATCTTAACATGTGGTCCTCTTAAGGTCCTGCTTTCAGGTTGTTTATTATATGTAAAATTAGGGTAGTTACTATGGACCATTCCGTGTTTTGGACAGGAGCCTTGCAGATCATGCTGCAAATATGGCCTATATCTAAGACCTGATAAATGTTGGAGATGATGGGTTCTTTATTTATCTTAGCAGAAAGCCCAGAGGGCCACTAAGCTACTCTTATTTCAGGAACAGGGGGCATCTCAGGCAAGCAAGTGCCTTTGCCTATTTATTTGGATTTCATTAACAGAACTCGAGTTGTAAGACCAAGTATAAGATTTGGCGTAGATTGAGTGAATTTTGGAAGCAACAACTGTTACCAGAGAAAATGTGTTGAATGTTTGATCATCCATTCTCTGGTATATTTCTCATTTGCAGGAAGTCATTGTGAAAGCTTTCCGTTCTCTCTACATAACAATTAAACACACACAAAAGAGAGAACAAAAACAAATACAACAAATTAAGTAAATTAACACAAATGCCACTCACACCACACTTACTCACAAAAACCACATACAGGACTTAAACAAAAACAGAAAACTGTAATAGAAATCAACAAAATTAATAAACAGACAGCAATTAGAGAAAATTACAGTAAATATGGCCTAACACAATGTCCAAACACTCATCTACTCATCTGACTCATCTACTCTAGCTCCTCACAACCCTATCAATGTTAATGAGGAGATAAACAGCCTTTTATAATGTTAGTGAACTCAAAATTTCATGTCATTTGAGCCAAATGTAAACCAACAAGTAAAGAACTGTTTTTCAAATGGTGCGCTATTAACAGTTTCAAACTGTCTTATAGTAAATGCACAGCATTCCAAACCACTGTAAAGCAGGGGCTGGCTGTGCTGGTGGGAAAGGGGGCATCTGCCAGTCCAATAGTGGGCTACCTTGGGCTGGGTCACTGGGCAACCTGCATTTTTTTTTCTTTAAAATAGGCAGCTGAGTCGAGTCTTGCCCCCTGGACTAAAATTCGCCAGTTCTCCCCTGATGCAAACCTCCGCCAAACATAAATTTTAGTAAATCATGCCTTAAAACTGTTTTGCAGGAGTGAGTGAAGTCAAGAGAGACAACCCATCTGCTCTGGAGATGAATGATCTTGTGAGCACCTACTAAGTCGGACGTTGGGTGGGTTGCTGCAAATGTGATTTGTACTATTAATTCTAACTGTGATTAAAGTTTATTATGCTGTGATGTGATGAGAGATGTGGAAAAATACTGTATATAAAGACTGTTGGGAACTTAGACTGTAAGCTCAAATGGGGCAAAGACTGATGTGAATGAATTCTCTGTACAGTGCTGTTGAATTAGTGACGCTATATAAATAGCTGATGATGAGGATTATGATGATGTACAAGGACATCTAGCATAATCATTTATTTATTTACATAGCGCTACTAATTCCACAGCGCTACAGAGAACGCTCTCACATCAGTCCCTGCCTCAAAACAGCTTACAATCTAAATTCCATAACACATACACAGACAGATTATTTGGCTCTAAAATAGGAAAAAACATATTCTGCCACTATTTACAATATGTACAATATGTTATTGATTAAATATTTAGTATTATTTAATTATTATTATTATTATTATTATTATTATTATTATTATTAATAATAAATGCTGCCCTCTTGCACCTTCCATTTTATAGCTCTCTAATGCCTCTGTAATGTAATCTGAGGTTGAGGCTTGTGAAATTGAGGGTAAAAAATGCACATGGGCCCAGGGGCCTCTGGACAAATGGAAGGATGGAGGGACCATTAGACAATTGAGAAATATGCATGGGTTGTCTGCTATACAAATGTAGCCAATGTTAAATGGACATCATGGTTTTAGAGCATTACATAATTCATATGTTATCATTTTGCCTTCCGTTACTATAGCATATCGTCCTTAATTCTTTAAAGGTTTGCTTGTAGTACTAGTACTGTCCACTTGGGGGACCCTTACTGCACATTGTGAAAACCTTTCAGAAGAGTAATTTTCATGCTGCTTAGTGACATCACTAATTTATTCACTACACCAAGGACTTGTACTATATGCATTCATCACACAACGCTATTATTAATCCATGAATACAGAGCAGGTGATAAGCTCATGTAAAAAAAAACAATGGGTTACCATTGTATCAATTAAGTGTACTTTTCTTTTTAAAACAAGTTCTCGCTAATCTTTATTGATGTATTTGTTATGTTATGGATTATCCAGAAGTGGAAGTTGCTCAATCAATTTATAGGTTCATTTCAGGTGCTTGAAAGTGTGGGGTTATGTAAAAAGGAACAAATACAGAGAAAAATCCGCTAACACACTACTATAACCAGTAAGAGAGCTGCTATTTCTACTTCCACATAAAAATGCAGAATTCACAGTTACATACATTTGCAAATGTATGGTAAGTCATCGCAACGTCAAGGCACTTCTGCTAATAGAGTGGTCCTAACTCTAAACAGTGAGAGTTAATATTTATGGCCCATACATATGTGTTTTTAAATTGAGAGCTAAGTAACCAAGAGGTAAGCATCCAAATGGCAATACAGCACTAGCACTTCCCGTCAGCTACTGATACCAACCATGCCTCTCAAACAAACAATGCAGAAGTGGAAGTTGCCCAATCCATTTATAGAATCATAGCAGGTGCTTGAAAAGGTTGGGTTGCTATCAACCTATCAGTATGCTATTAGCCTGCCATGCTGCAATCCAGTTCCAGGCCATTCAGAGGGTGCCAAAAAACACCATATTCCCACACCCAAAATTGTTTTAGCCACACACTGAAAAGTCCTGAGGCCTTGGGTCACTTCCTGACACCACTGGGCTTTGCATAGTGACATAATAGACAACTATCAGACCCTGTAGTTGCAATTTAGACATCCTATTAATCCCAGTGCAATGGGATTTTAACACATACCTATTTTACAAACATATAATAATTACAAAGTAAATAAAACACTGACATAAAGGTTAAAGGTATTTTTGCCTATATTCAGGGCCATATGGTGTAGTTACATTGTGTACCATTAAGTGACCGGGATTTATTTTATCCGTTCCATTCATTTTAATGCAGTTATTTATTTAGTGCAATATTAACTATGGCACAGTATTCCACAGTATTTTTTATATGTTTTATGTTTGTTGATTTCTGACTGTGTGCCCCAACCCACTTTGTACAGAGAAAGTACTGAAATGCATTGGAAATATCATTCCACTAATTGTTTTTTTCTTCATCCACCAATTTATTCTATTAATTAGTGCAGTTTTTGCTGATGTGATCTACAATTGTAATATGTGGGGGTATTGCAGACAGTGTATCGCATAACATCAACATATACTGTCAATCAGGAGATATCTGTGGAAGCAGTGTAGCTGTGCTAGGTGCATTCATAGTGTCAAGTAGATTCCACTTTTTAAGTAAAGTGGAGAGAAGATTGGTTATCTCCAGGCATTCTTCAAGTAGCATCTTCGTCCAGTAGCCCCACTAATATGGGATTTGTTGTTGCTGAAGGATTGTTATTACGGGGTTTATTTTGTGGAATTTCAACACCATTCCTTTAGACAGGCCAACATTTGTAGGCCTCTCGGTAGTATGTTTTTTGGAAAGCTGATCTAGGTTATTTAAGAATCTGTTCTATAGTTTTATAAAGTGAAGTTTCAAGATCCCATCTCTAGGGCTGTCACACGCCGGTCCCATAGATAGGTGCCGGCGCTGAGGCTTTCCTCTAGGAACGGTGATTGAGCTTACTTCTGCTTCTGAGACACTACTTGTACACAGGTGTTCCTTGCTACCTTGTTCGGGACCTCCTCCCGATTCTCATTGGTTCTGGAGTATTATTTAAACTATCCATGGTCCTTGGCTCATCGTCTGTTCTTCGTGTTACTCAGTCTGCATTTGGATCTGGCTGTCTATACTTGACCTCCTGGTTGTCCACTGCAGTACCGTATATACTCGTGTATAAGCCGAGTTTTTCAGCACATTTTTTGTGCTGAAAAAAGCCCCCCTCGGCTTATACTCGAGTCCCACTTACCTGGTCTCCGTTTTCCAGTCTCCCCTGCTCATCTGCAGGCATCTGCAGCCTCTGTGGATCACTGTCAGCCACCATTTTATTGTAGCCCGTTTTTGTGTGTTCATTGCACATGGAACAATAAAGTTAAATGAAAAGGAGCCTGTCAGTCAAAGCTAAAGACCGGGACATTTCCATCTAGCCCCGCTGGTCAGAGACACATGTGAGTACCCTGACTTGTCCACTGCAATTATTTGCAGCAGTTTTATAAAGTCCAATATTTTCATTTTTTGTCACCTATTAATAAGTGTCTGAAGATTCTTTTGCATAACTGTGAAATCATTGAAAAGTCTAAAAACATCCCAAACTTCAAGTATAATAAGGGTTAAATCACACAAAGCAAATTGTATTGTTCTGTTAAAATGTTTCTTCCAGCAAACAAAATCAAACTTATCTTTATCTGAGCTATTATATCAAATTCTATTTAGTGTATGTGCAGCATCTTTTGCATTACTAAAGCCTAAATTACTGTACTGTTCTGAACACTTAGGAGTAACTGCTCATCACCTTCTAAAGGCGAATAAACTTAACTGGCACATGTATTTTGTATCCACAGACTGTCTCATTAATGATCTGAGTTGTCTTTAGTGAATGTTATTTATATCTGTGTTCACCTATTAGGCTTGATACCAAGTGCAGAGGATTTAGTTTAACCATTTGTGTACAATTTATTAGGATATGGGTATATATTATGTACTTATATAATTTTATTGATGTTTAATAACAATAAATTTTGATATATTCATTTACAACCTCACGTTTGTATTATTGGGAGCCCAGTGTTAACGATATCCAGCACTGTTTTTATTTTTGAAACTTACCAGTAGCTGCTGCATTTCCCACCCTAGGCTTATACTCGAGTCAATAAGTTATCCCAGTTTTTTGTGGTAAAATTAAGTGCCTCGGCTTATATTCGGGTCGACTTATACTCGAGTATATGCGGTAACTCCTCTCCGCTGTTAACCTGCTCGCTGAACTACCGCTATCTATTGCCGAAGGTACCTACCTGTCTCTTGTAGTTCCACGCTAGATTCATCTGAAAACTCCCCACTGCTGTTCACCTGCACGCTGAACTTCTATTGTGAGTTGCCTTCTGCACCTGTGGCTATTCCTATGGCTCAAGTTTCCATATCTATAACTTCATGGATGTGTCTCCTGCTGAAGTTACCTGTCATCTGTAGTTCCACGCACGGCTCAGATACACTTCGTTTCTACGCTACTTCTAGGTAACGAACTGTTTGATGTACTTATGCTTATTCTTGTCATTTGGGATTGTCATCTGTAGAACCAATAAATTCAACGCTTATTGCTTTATCATAATGAGAATTACCGTGATACCAGTAACTCACCTGCTACGTTGAATCATCATTGTTCTCGGATCAGCCAGTTCTATATTATAAATCTGTCTGGACTATTGCTGTACCAGTGATTCACATTTATCTGCCGTGTGTTACGTTATTGGATCCAAGCATTCTACATTCATCATTCTTGCGTTTGAACTATTGTTCTACTCGTCCCATGCAGTTGTCAAGGGTTACCCATTATGAAGTAGCATGATGTATCTGCATTCTGTACTCTGACCAATTTGCCGTGTGTTTAATATCTGCCTATATATATATATATATATATATATATATATATATATATATATATATATATATATTCTTCATCCTGTTGTACCATCAGCCAATACATTACTTTGCAGCATTACCATTATTTCCAGTGTTCTTATTATTTCTAGCGATGCTTAGGAGCCGTTAACTTTAATTCTGTGTATATCATCATCCTCATTGTTCATTGTGTGTTGCCTTCACTATCCTCTGCTAGTTCTTGTCTGGGAGACCGCGACCTGCGGAATAGGAGGAGCAGAGTCCATATTCCCTTGCGGGAATCCCTGGTGAACACCTCCTATCTATTAGACTCCGCACTCCTGGGCAAGTCCTATCTAAACAGAGGCAAGGGATCTACAAAATCATTCAGAGTCGTGACAAGGGCTGATTAGATATACCCTGAATATCATAAAGTTACGCTCTGAGGCCGGTTGTTTCAGGGCAGCAACATATTTCCCCACTTCTGCTTTCAGCTCTGCTGCACTTGTGGATTCTGGAAGGCTCATTGCAGGATGGCACAATTTCTGAAAACTTTGTTTCAAGGTGGTCTGTCCTCCCAGCTTTTTTTCTATGTAATGTCAGGAGCCGTCGCAGCCGCGGGCACCGCTGCGGCTTACTTCCTTCTGGTTCTTGTGTCCTGGCCGTCTCCATGATGACCGGGACGTCACTTCCTGTTTCTCGACCCCAACCGTTGCCAGGGAAATGGCCGGACGCCGAGTGTCCTGTTAGCACACGCTGACAACACAGGGCAGCCGGGCGCGTGTGTATACAGCCTGTGGGCTGATTAATGAGGCAATTTATTAATTAGTCAGGTGCTGAGGATTGTTACAGGGCAAAACCCTGATTGGTTGGTTCCAGTATTTAAGGCAGGGAGGGCTTAGCCTCCCTGCCGTTTATAGCGTGGACTTACCCTGTTGCTAACCTGCTCTTGTCCTGTTCCTGCATATCCCAGTTCCTGTGGATACTCTGCCTGATTTTCTATTGGACCTACTGTTGTGACCCTTTGCCTGTACCTTGGACCCTGCCTGCTAGCTTGTGACCCTGACCCTTTGGCCTGTATTTTCGACTCCGCTGTTTTGCGTGTGACACTGACCCTTGTCGAGTTACATGACCATTCTACCTTGTTTGTGGCCCTAGACCTCCGTTTACGTCTAACCATCCATTACCATCTACTCTGCCTCCCCTGGCCTGCCGCTGCGGTATTGAATTACGAACTTGCACTACGCTAGGAGTTAAGTCCTGGGTGCATCCGAGTACCTGTGAGCACATAAAGCTCTATGGGAAAGGGGGCTGCTATAGGTGAAGACCTCTGTCATTTGTTCTGCAAGTTAGTTATCAAACCAGCAGCCTAACATGTAACACCACTTTTCCTAGGATTAAGACGGGTATGGGTGTGTGTGGGTGTGTTGCGGTTCCTGGCCCACTAGTTTGTCTTTACTCTCTGTGCGCAATGCCTCCACCTTAGTCTTCAGACAGTAAGCTCTTCACGGGGTAATGCCCTTGTTCATTGACACCAGAGGGAGACCAAAGAACCCACCACCCCTTACTCTCAACCCCAGGCTCGAATACAAAAAACGCACACCACTGTGTAGCTAGCTTTAGAAACCACCAGCACGTTTATTTCTAGAATGGTTCCCTATCATCATCATCATCATCATCATCATTTATTTATATAGCGCCAGAAAATTCCGTAGCGCTTTACAATTGGGAACAAACATTGATAAGACAATACTGGGTAATACATACAGATAGAGAGGTAAGCGAACCCTGCTCGCAAGCTTACAATCTATAGGACAATGGGAGTTAAAAACACAAGGACATGTGCTACATCATATTGCACAATGGACCAGCTAGAACGCAAAGGTAAAAGTATTGAGTGGGCTGTGTGTGTTGCAATGTTGGTCAGAGGGTTGTTGTCTTGAGTTAGCAGTGTAGAGGATGGTAATAGGGTAATCTAGGGAAATTAAAATGGTGGTTGAGGAATATCATAACCTTGTCTGAAGAGGTGGGTTTTCAGTGAACGCTTGAAGGTTTGCAGACTAGAGAAAAGTCTTATTGTGCGTGGGAGGGAATTCCACAAAGTGGGTGCAGCCTGGAAAAAATCCTGTAACCGAGAATGGAAGGATGTGATGAGAGTGGAGGAGAGACGTAGATCTTGTGCAGAACAGAGGTGTTGAGTAGGGAGATATTTCGAGACAAGTGAGGAAATGTATGCCGATGCAATTTTGTTGATGGCCTTGTATGTTAGTAGAAGAATTTTATATTGAATTTGTTGAAATACAAGCAGCCAATGTAGAGACTGACAGAGTGGCTCAGCAGAGAAATAACGGTTAGTAAGGAAAATCAATCTAGTCGCTGCATGCAAAATAGATTGTAGGGGTTCAAGTCTGACTTTGGGAAGACCAGTAAGGGGGGAATTGCAATAGTCGATGTGGGAGATGATGAGTGCATGATTTAATGTTTTTGCGGTGTCTTGTGTCAGATATGTGCGTATTCTGGAAATGTTCTTTAGGTGTATGTAACATGATTTAGATATAGAGTTGATGTGGGGAATAAACGACAGTTGTGAATCAAGGATTACACCTAGGCAACGAGCCTGCGGGGTGAGATTTATGGTCATGTTATCACAGGGGCGGATCTAGAGAATACTGCTACCCGGGGCGATGAAGGGGGGGGGGGGATTTAGGCCCCGCCCCCTTTTTGACATCTGCGGCTGCCGGCGGCTGCACACTATGTGCAGGTCCGTTCAGCAGTGACAGGCAGGGACAGTGTGCTGCCCGGCTGCTCTGATTGTGTTTAAAACACAATCAGAGCGGCTGGGCAGCACGCTGGCCCTGCCTGTCACTGCTGAACGGACCTGCACATAATGTGCAGCCGCCGGCAGCAAGCCCCTGCTAGAAATAGAAATGTCAGGCAGAAAGCTTCTGTTTTTGGGTGGGAATATTATTAATTCAGTTTTTGAAAGATTGAGTTTGAGTTGGCGAGAAGACATCCAAGATGAAATGGGAGAAAGACAGTCAGTAACGCGAGACAACACAGATGGTGAAAGATCAGTAGAGGATAGATAAATTTGTGTATCATCTGCATAGAGATGATACTAGGCTAGTTTCTTTTTTATTAAGTTTGCATATAAGAGTGCACATTTAAAACAGTATATCGGCATACAGGTAAACTAAACAATAGATTAACCTTATCATATAATAACACATAGTTCTTAATATCCTAAAAAGTAGCTTCAGAGGTACCTCTGAATCTTAACATTATTCTAGCAAACAGTTCACACTAAACAGGGACATGTAGAAACACGGCAGTTGAAACCAATATAACTTTCACATACAAATATGACTGTCCAATATATAACAATATGCAGCACACATCATAAAGTGCATTTGGTATTCATATCTATAGGCTCAGTTTGTTACTTTTCAGCAATACAATATGAGTTCTCAGTAGAAATAAAATGGCAACTGCAATACTCCTATGGTAGAGATCCCTCCAGCAAGCAATAATAAAATAGTAATAAACACAGATTTCTTCAATACTTGTCACATGTAGCAGAACTCCAACCTCTCTTGAGTGGTTTTCATAACAATACAGAACTCTTATAACTAATTTGCTATACGACTGTCTATAAGCTTGACAAAATATCCAAAAACGTACCCATTAAAATGTAACTCAGTCCCGGAACAAGGGTATATATCATTAATCTTCGGGACTTCCCACCTGGTCCCTGACTAGCTAAAGTAATATGTAAATTTCGCTCATTCTTTCTAGTAAAACAGGAAGTATAATAAAACTAAAGGGTACTTATCAATATATGGCTTCTGGTCCAGTTTCAGGCAATCTATTCAGGATCAGGATACAGGTATTTAAAGTGGTGTGAAAGATGTCTTATCTCTTGCTTGTCAGCTTTAATAATGTACTTTGTCTTGCTTCTGGCAATCTGATTTCTGTTTTCCACTCTGTTATTACCACTCCTCCTCTCATGTAAATCGCTACTGTTTTTCTCCTCTTCCCCATCTGTCTTTAAATTTAATCCTGCTGCTGTATATGGCACTCTGTTCAGTCTCCTCTCGTCTTCTCCATTCCAACTTGCCACTTCTGCCTCCTGTTCTTTCTCTTGCTTGTCACTTTCTTCTTCTGCTTCTCACTTTCAGCCTCCTTTTTCTCTGGCCCTCTTTTTTCAGACCAACTGCTAAACTACAACTGCCAGTTTCCAGTCATCCCTCTCACCTAACTGTCACTTTTTCCTTGCTCTCTTGGTCTCAGTGATGTCCAAGTGAGCAGAACTTTATCAATTCCTGACATTAGTGCACGTGTGCAGGCCATCAAGTCCACCGGCACTACACATTCTGGAAGACTCATTGTGGGATGGCACAAATTCCGAAAACTTTGTTTCAAGGTGGTCTGTCCTCCCATCTTTTTTTCTATGTTAGATCACAAATCCCTACAAGAAGCTTTCAGATCTCTTGCTTCAGGGTGAGTGATATATTCTGAATTGAGTACAATGTCAGAGGCTCATTAGAAGCACTTTGATATGCTTCCCAAATATTGTGATGTGTTAGCCGGAAAGACAGGGAAAGTACACCCCCCACACTCCAGGCTCTCAGAGGTGAAAAAATATGTTGGGGCCCCCGTATGACATGGGAATAGAAAATTTGTTCCACAGGAGCTGAAGTTTTGTTTCTACCTCTCAATACAATGTTGCAATATTTACAGTGTGGTTTTTGGATGAACACAGCATGGAACCATAACCCCGTGTTTAGGCAAAGAGATACTGTAATATGGCGTACAGTGTATTATTTCATTTGACTAGTTACAGAACTGACAGATGCTTTGTGCCTTTTATAGGGCTCGAAAGACACTATAGAAAATTGGTAAACTACATTGTACATGGGTGCATACTTACATTACCCCCTTAACAACAGCGATAATCACGTTGGCATGGTGAATGATGTCATCAACTGCATGTGCCTTCTTACTTCATCGTCATTGGCTGAAATCGGTGTGAAGAGGAGTCGTCATCGGTGAAGGTCGGGAAGCAGCCATTCGGAATCCTGATGTCGGGGTAGTTCGCATCGATTTGCTGACAGCCACAGTGAGGGAAGGAGCAGTACTGTTTTTTGGTGCGTGATGAACCTTGGATTGTATCTGCCCCCGGGCCACGTCTCCAGCATCCTTCAGTCGTCTTCTTTGCTCTGTCACCCAGCCGTTAGAGGCCAACATTCTTTGTCTTTGGGAGTAGATAACTCCAAATCACGCCACTCTCTTCCAGGTCCACAAACAACAAGAAATAGGGGGTGTAACCAGTAGTACTGTGTACCAGATTGTTATATACCCACACCACATCTTGCACAAAATACGGCCAACGCCTCTTTTGTTCTTTTTCCAGAGTCCTTAGCATCTGCAGCAGAGTTCTATTGAACCTCTCACATGCTCCATTACCCTGGGGGTGATAGGGTGTTGTACAGGACTTCCCATATGTGCGGCACAAACTGTCCATGAGATGACCCTGGAAACAAGCCCCTTGGTCCGAATGAATCCATTCCGAGCACCCATATTTTCGAATGAAATGTTTCACGATGGCGGTAGTGGCCGCCTAAGCAGTTTGGTCCCTTGTAGGCACAACGACTGTGAATTTGGTGAAATGGTCCATCATTACCAATGCATAGTTGTGTTCGCTAACCGACTCTCCAATCAGGATATAATCAATCATGAGGATCTCCAGTGGCTTTCCTGTTAGGATAGTTTGGACGTGGGTATATTGCTCACCGGCTTTAGACACCCCACACCAGGTACAGGCTTGGCAAACTTCTTCCGTCAACGTCCTCATGCCTGGTATGAGTTACTGCCTGCGAAGTCACTGATAGGTCTTTGTAGCTTCCGGGTGTGCACCTTTGACATGGGCTTCTACCACCACCTCTCGTGCCATCGACTCCAAGACTTGCCACACGGATTAGAGCTCCTGTTCCAGGTAGGCCCGATGAAGGAGAACCACTTCTCGCACCATCATTTGATACCAACTGTGCAACAATCTCCGAGCTGTCACCGGGAGACGCCACCATTTCCTCGCTGAGGACCAGTGCCTTCATTGTCTCCATTGCCGGATACGCCGTAACGGGGGATCCTGATCTTGACTCGCATCCCAGTCTTCAGTCCACCTGGGCACTGTCAGCGTACACACCAGAGACACAACCCGGGCCAGGTCTGAAATCTCCACTTCGTCTCTCTCTTCATCACTGGGCCCTCCAGGTACTTCCATCGGATATCGGGATAAGGCATCAGCATTACAGTTAGCCCTTCCTGGCCAATATCGAATCTTGAAGTGGAACTTGGCCAGTCGAGCTATCCACTGCTGTTCCAGCGCCCCAAGCTTAGCTGTGCCTAGATAGGCCAACAGGTTATTATCTGTAACTATCTCAAATTCAGCGGTGGTCAGGTACTCTGCAAACTCATTGGTGACTACCCAGGTGACAGCCAATAACTCCAGCTTGAAGGAGCTATAATTCTCTGGGTTCCTTTCAGAGTCACGGAGACTTCGACTGCCATAAGCGATGACCCTTTTCTGGCCCTCTTGAACTTCGGCTAGTACAGCTCCTAGTCTCTTCAAGCTTCCAACAGTATACTACATGAACGGCTTCTCAAAGTCGGCATAAGCCAGTACCGGAGCCATGGTCAGGTATTCCTTGAGTTGGGCGAATGCCGTCTCCAGAGTGGCTCCCCAGGTCATGGCTTTATTCTTTGTAGTAGTGGCAACTCCACACTGCAGCTTGTTCAGCGGGCCATCCACCTTCGCAAAATCCTTGATGAATCTTCTGTAATATCCGACCAAACCCATAAACGCCCTCAACTCTGTCACAGTGCGAAGTTTTTTCCACTCCAACACAGCGGACACTTAATCTTGAGTGGGGCTCAATCCATTCTGGGACACCACATGCCCCAGATACTCCAGACTGGGCTTCAGGAGATGACATTTGCGAGGCTTTAGTTTTAATCCGAACTTCTTCAGGTTCTGCAGTACCATGTCTTGCCGATTTAGGTGCTCTTCCACGGTGGGGGGCGAAAATGATGATGCCGTCCAAGTAAATCAGAAGAGCCTCAAAGTTCAGGTTACCGAGACATCTTTCCATCAGCCTTTGGAAGGTTGCGGGAGCATTGGTAAGCCGAAAGGCATCCGGTAAAATTCAAACAGGCCCATTGGTGTAATAAAGGCTGTCTTCTGTCCAGGGGTGGGCTGGCCCGGGGAGCAGGGGGGCATCGGTCCCCCGGGCCACTCATTCTCACTGCTGTTAGCGTGTCATGTGATGCAGCCGCCTGGGCGCCCCATGGGCTGAACTCTGCCAGCCCGCACCTGCTTCTGTCGGTCCTTTTCCGCCACTAGTACTTGCCAATATCCACTGGCTAAGTCCAGCGTAGAAAAGTACTTCGCCTTTCCCAGTGTAGCCTGCGATTCTTCAATCCGCGGCAGAGGGTAAGCATCGCGGACAGTGCAGTTGTTTAGCTGCTGTTAGTCCACACAGAACCGAATGGTACCATCTATTTTTCGTACCAATACAATTGGTGTTGCCCATGGACTTGCTTTTGGTAACCATGTGATTATCCAGCATCTGCTTTAACATCAGCTTAACCTCTTGATATAACTTCGGCAGGATCGTCCGGTACCTCTCTCAGATAGACGGACTGTCTCCCGTATGAATTTCATGTTCCATCTGATCAGTGTACCCAAAGTCTTCCTCATTTTGTGAAAAAAACTTCTGTCTGACCCATAACATTTGTTCCAAATGGACAACATCTTGGGGCCCAATTCCTTCCATAGAGGCATCCATCTGTTCTAGAATGGCGCGCCCACTCCACTTCCAGGAAGGGAGTTCGCCTATTTCCACCTGCACTGCTCCAAGTCTGGCTTAAGAAGTATTTGTTGAGTCCCTTCGATGTTGTCTGCTTCTATGGGGATTACACGGGCAACGGTGGGGCCTGGACCAATCTTCTGGATACAGTCTTGTACATTATACAGTCACAGGGGTTCTCTTCCTTTAACCACCACGGCCAAGGTGTGAGCCACTAAGGGTCTTTCCATCGGGAGTTCATGTTGAATCGCTCCACCAACACCACTTTCCCTACTAACCTCTGTTTGGTCCGCACCTCCATGTATTTCAGTACCTCCTGGCCAGTATGTAACTCAACCACCTGTCGGTAATTCGTCCATAGGTAATCTAGAAGATCTACCCTTGACCCACACACCTCTGGCTCGCTGTCACGGGCACTAGGAGTCTTTGCCCAGGATATCACCAGATGATGGACTTACCAGAGTAGTATAGCTGGTACTATGGTTCTCTGGTAGCAGGGTGACAACGGAACAGGAGAATCAGCAGATGGTGAGAGAATGCTCAAGGAAAGTCTATGACTAGCAGCACTGGTAATGAGTAGATGTATGTACACGAGGAACCAGATGGACAAGTAAACATGAGGAAAGTCAGTGGTCTGCGTATAGCAAGTTGTACCACTGCTATAGTGAGGAGGAATGTCCAGGAGTAGCGAGGAGGTAGTGAGTCAGTGGTCTGCGTATAGCAAGTTGTACCACTGCTTATGTGAGAGGATACTTGAAACTGGTGTCACAGGGAACAGGAGTCAGTGGTCTGCGTCAGCAAGTTGTACCACTGCTATATATATGTGAGGAGGGGCACGAGGAGATGAATGTAAAGCAGAGTATACACGGGGCACACAGAACTTGATCCCACGATGATATCCACAATACAACAATTACTGACAAGCGCTGCTTGAAGTATACAAAGTCACAATAGCTATCCAGGCAATAGGAAACAAAGTCAATGGTTACAATAGCTTCAGTGGATAGGAGGCTCCGGAGAAGAACACAACTCAGTCCAGATGGATATGCCATACAAAAGCAAAGTCAATGGAAAGTATGCATACCGCGGTTCAGGAGAGCAGGCTGTCAGAGAGACGTGCAGGGATACCTGAACGGCTGAAGGCCGGCAGGAGGAGAGACCACTGGAGGGTGGAAGCGTTAATCAGGTTGGTGCAGCGCACGGCAGGTAATCCAGAATCAACTAAGCAATACTCAGGAAGCAGTAGTAAGTGAAACTGGAAACATGATGAACACGGGAGAGTTGAGGCTGTCTGGTATCCAGTAGTAGTGGTGGAGGCAGCAGAGAGAAGGCACGCTGAACACGGGAGAGTAGAGGCGGTCTGGAACTCTGTAGTAGTAACGGAGGCAGCGGAGAGCTGACACGATAAACACAGGAGAGTTGAGATGATCTGGAACTCTGTAGTAATAGCAGATAGGAATCAGCTGAGTGCAGGCACGATGAACACAGGAGAGTTGAAACGAACAGGAGTCCGGTAGTAGTAGCAGATAGGAATCAGCTGAGTGCAGGCACGATGAACACAGGAGAGTTGAAGTGGTCTGGAAACCACAATAGCAGTAAACAGGATTCAGCAGGAGCTGAATACACGAGGAAACACAGGAACACCTTCAGAGGCTTATAGGGAATGAGACTCCAAGATCAGGCAACCAGGTAATGATCACAGGTGGTTTAAATAGGGAGGGTTGCCTGATCATCCAATCAATTAAAAGCAACAGGTACTGAAGGTTTGATAAGGGCTGCACATGCGCAGACCCTCAGGATGGCGGACGGCCACGGTTCCTGAACACACGGGAAATGGCACTCACAGTCCGGTGAGTGACACTCGCACTGGTGCACCATCCTCTGGAAGGCCTGCTGCACGGGCTTGGGAACGTCCTATTCTCTCCAGTATCGAGGATCCATATTCTAGTAGACATTCATCCCCAATATGACTGGGCCGTGGCGGAGCTCCGTTCCACTCACCACCAGAATGCCTTTTTTCCCAGTGCCTGCCTACAGACTTCAACGTCCATCCAAACCACTCCAACAACAGTTCTCTCACCAATTCCAGGAGGACGTTGCAAACTGCGTCAAACTTTCATTTTCTCTCAGTACTCGGGCAAAGAACTCCTTCCTCAACACTGCTACCGATGAGGTATCTCCATGCAATTCACCCAGGATCTTGAACATTGAATTCAGAGAGTCCCAGTTTCCCTCTGGTCGGAGGAGAACGGCCGTCCCCTTCTGGGGAATTCAGCTCCACTTTCATGGCACCAGTAATCTGGTATAAACCGGCGGTGCCATGTAACCGTTCCTGAGAGTCAGCTAATGAAAGGTTTCTTCCATAAAACTTGGGTAGATGGGTTAACGCGGCTCCCACGGCCATCACTGTAGGCCGGCCACTTGGGAGCAGGCATACTGCTGTTTGGGTCTGTCATCGTTGTACGCGGTATCCTGCAGACTCCGCCAAAATGTAACGCCTGAGGGGGAATGGAACAGACGCACACAGATGTCTTACCTTCTAAACTATGACCGCCAACCATCCACTTAGGATTCTTGCCAGTCGCTCTCTGTCTCCAGTAAAGGTCTGACTCCTGGACCCTGCAGAGGACTACATTAAAGGCAACAGGTGAGTACAAATAACAAAAGGTTCGATATGTCATTTGCCAGTGACCACCTTACCAATGGCCACCAGCTACTTATCTGGAAACAGATTAATAATGCTCCTAATTACCTGCTCTAGGCCACTCGTGTACGTTGGAACTCAGCTGCCCCGCAGGCCTCCACCCACAGCCTGAACCCCGTCCGTTAACCTGCCTTGTCTTGGGGCTCAGAACTTTAGGTGCCCTTTTGGACGGGGAGAGGGGCCTTATATGCCACTCTCAACAACTTAAACATTCAACTTTAAAGTGACCAAGTGTCCTCTACACTACCAAGGATCTAGCATCCTACTAAACCAAGGCCTATCGCCTGCTATCAACTATAGGGGCCTAATGCCCTGCTAACAACCAGGACATACTGTCCCTCTAACCATAAGGACCTAATGTTCTTCTAACAATCAGGGCTGCTGTCCTGCTACACTATCAGGAGCCTCGTACCCCACTAACTCAGAGGCCTGTGCCTCTCTACACTGCTGGGCCTGGTGCCCTGCCTATGCTCAAGGGCCTTGCGCCCTGTTCAAACTTAGGGCTCTTGCGCCCACCTCTTAGGGCCTTGTGCCCTGTCTCTGCTATTGGGCCTTGTGCCCAAGCAACTGCCTACTGGGCCTTGTGCCCAAATAACAAATGCTGGGGCCTTATACCTCCCCCTCTCTATCTATGGGGCCTAGTGTCGAGCCCTGATTGGCTCACTGTCCCGGCCAAGCAGGGAGCAGCGCAAACCCTGGCAGCCATAAACTGCTGCTCATAGATCTACAGGTGTCGGCATACCCATGGCTGTCAGAGCATACTGGCTCTTGTAGAACTACTAGAACATAGTTTAAAAAAGAAAGAAATTTAAAGAAAGAAAGCACATACACTGTATTAAAAGTCATTTCTTTTTAATTAAAGGATGAACCAATCACTCATTTTGAATTTTATTGTACTCATAGATCCTTAGGGCTCCTCTTCTTATGTCTTCTTTTCTTCTTCTTCCCTTTTTTTCCTTCTCCTTTTTTCCTCTTTCATTTTTGGCAAGTCAGTCCCTCATATGCAAGGCAAGGCCACAAGTTACGAATGAAGACATTGCTTCTCTAATTGGCTAGAGCAGTGGATTCCAAACCTTTTCAGTTCAAGGCCTTAGGGTCTCCAAAATTTTTTCAAGGCACCCCTAAGCCAAAATAATTACCAAGTAGTCCCCCGCCTTGCTTACCACTGGCCCTGGCCGAGGCACCCCTGTGAGATCTCCAAGGCACCCCAGGGAGTCTAGGCACATAGTTTGGGAACCACTGGGCTAGAGTGTTATAAATCCACTCTATTTGGCTATTTGTGTGTACGTCCAACATTATTATTATTATTATTATTATTATTATTATCGCAGTGTTATACAGTAGGGAAAACCGAACAAACATAAAATAAGGACATACAAGGTAGATAAAATAAATGCAGACATGAAAATCAAGAGTACGGAGGGCCCTGCTCATTAGAGAGCTTACATTCTAAGTGGAAGAGGGCACAGCTGAAACAAATGCAGCGAGTGTGTCTCAGAGTGGAGATTGAACAATTGTGAGGGTGCATTAGTGTGTGGAGTATCATCGGGGATAACATAAGCACAAAAAAAGAGATGGGTTTTCAAAGATTTGAAGGCTGTGGGAAAGCTTGATTATGCATGGTATTACCATGAGTGGATAGCAGCAAGGGAGAAGTCTTGTAAACGGCAGTGAGAGAGCTGTCACTGACGTCGATATTTAGTGACAGCTGCGGGAGAGAGGAGTCTGCTGGGTCCCGGCGCCGCGCGGATTGGTAAGTTTATGTGCTCTTTGTTTCTTCCTATGGCTGTCTCGTGGTAGAGGAGTGAGAGGGAGTAAGACAGCGGGCAGACAGCGGGGCAGACAGCGGGGCAGACAGAGGGCAGACAGCAAGGCAGACAGCGGGGCAGAGGAGTGTGACAGCGGGGCAGACAGCGGGGCAGAGGAGTGTGACAGCGGGGCAGACAGAGGGCAAGGAGTGTGACAGAGGGGCAGACAGAGAGGCAGAGGAGTGTGACAGCGGGGCAGACAGCGGCCAGACAGCGGGGCAGAGGAGTGTGACAGAGGGGCAGACAGAAGGGCAGACAGAGGGGCAGACGAGTGTGACAGAGGGACAGGCAGAGGAGTGTGACAACAGGGCAGACAGAGGGGCAGAGGAGTGTGACAGAGGGGCAGAGGAGTGTGACAGCGGGGCAGAGGAGTGTGACAGAGGGGCAGAGGAGTGTGACAGAGGGGCAGAGGAGTGTGACAGAGGGGCAGAGGAGTGTGACAGAGGGGCAGACAGAGGGGCAGAGGAGTGTGACAGCGGGGCAGACAGAGGGGCAGAGGAGTGTGACAGCGGGGCAGACAGAGAGGGCAGAGGAGTGTGACAGCAGGGCAGACAGTGGCCAGACAGCGGGGCAGAAGAGTGTGACAGCGCGGCAGAGGAGGGGGACATCGTGAGAGGGGCAGTGGAGGGGGACACAGTGTGAGAGGGGCAGTGGAGGGGGACATCGTGAGAGGGGCAGTGGAGGGGGACACAGCGTGAGAGGGGCAGTGGAGGGGGACACAGCGTGAGAGGGGCAGTGGAGGGGGACACAGTGTGTCAGAGGGCAGAGGGGGGGACAGCGTGACAGAGAGCAGAGGAGGGGGGACAGCGTGACAGAGTGCAGAGGAGGGGACAGTGTGTCAGAGGGCAGTGTGTCTGGATGCAAAGGGGGCAGTGTGTCTGGATGCAGAGGGGGCAGTGTATCTGGATGCAGAGGGGGCAGAGTGCCTGAGGGCAGAGTGTCTGGATGCAGAGGGGGCATTTTTACATACAACTAAATAAGTATTTCTGTCCTGACCTAAATACTTATTACATTTTTTTGACCCAACTACTTCTAAAACAGGACTGCTCAATAATTATTTTGGAGGGGTGCCTTTAAAAAATGTGGAGACTCTAAGGGTGCCGCAAACTGCAAAAGTTTGGGAACCACTGCCTTAGACCAATACAATCTCTACATATGAAAGGACCACTCAACATCACCCAACATCCCCCCAGATACAGGCATAAATCCAAGTAGACCTTGCCACATCTTATCTGGTGTAGACTTACAGTACCACAACTTCCCCGTTTCCCATCATGAACAATGGAGGACACTTTTCAGTTTAGATAAGTTACGCTAAGTTAGATAAGTTACGCTATATAACATATTTTAGACATGTTTCTCCATATACCTTGAGCAACACTGTCTAAGAAGCAGAAAAAAAACGTAATTTGTCAATATATGCGCTGTAGCTTTGTTACCTCTTATGTATCCTACTACTATTTTATAATCAGCTTTAATTCAACTTCCATTTGTGTGAATTGATTATCCATATTAAAGGCCAATGGAGTGAAGTGTGTGTAGGAGAAGAGGGTGATCAACAGTGTCAAAAGCAGCATAGAGTTCCAGGAGAATGAGTATGGAGAAATGACCCTTAGAACATTAATAACTTTTGTAAGAGCAGTTTCAGTGGAATGTGGAAGGTGGAAGGAAGCCTGTTTGCAGAGAGTCGAGAATGAAATGAAAGGAGATTAAATGAGACAGGTAGTTGTACACCAATAGCTGAAGTAGTTTGAAGGCAATGGGGAGGACAAAAATTGGGCAGTAGTTGGAGAGAGAAGCTGGATCGAGAGAAGTTTCTTTAGAATTGGTGAGGTGAGCACATGATTAAAGGAGAATGGAAATGTGCCAGCAGAGAGAGACAGGTTGAAGAGGTGAGCTAGAGGTGGCCATGCAGTGTCTTCAATGTTTAGATCCAGTTTGTTATTAGCCTGAATAATATGTGCACACACTTGGTCAATCTGCCAGAACCTCTGGCAGAATATTACAGTTAAGGAGAAAGACGCAGCAAGAGTAGCTGCGTACTACTGTATATATTATAAGCACTCAAACTAGTGACTGGAGGCTAGCCATAGTATACCTATAAGGGAGAAGCCTGTGCACAACAATAAAAAAACAGGATGCATGAGACTGCACATATGAAACTGTCTGCTGCTGTGCAACCAATATCTGTGAGTACCTGCATCAACTGTTTGTAACAAGGTCAATAAAATAGCAACCTTGTTTAAGTTGCGTGTGCAGCTTGACATACTCAACACTGCTAACACCTATCACAGACATCAACCTGTGTATTCTGCCAATAGGTATAACCAATAGGTATGGGGGCAGCTTAACACTTCTAAAGAGCTAGGTACACCCCTGGAGTATGTGTCCACATCGAGGTCTGTCCATGTCCGATGTCGGGATGCTGGATACCTGTCACTCACCGGACTGTGAGTGCCATTTCTCCTATGTTCAGGAACCGTGGCGGTCCGCCATCCTGAGAGTCTGCGCATGTGCAGCCCTTATGAAACCTTCAGTACCTGTTGCTTTTAATTAATTGGATGATCAGGCAACCCTCCCTATTTAAACCACCTGTGATCATTACCTAGTTGCCTGATCTTGGAGTCTCATTCCCCATGAGCCTCTGAAGGTGTTCCTGTGTTTCCTCGTGTATTCAGCTCCAGCTGATTCCTGTCTAATACGATTGTGGTTTCCAGACCACTTCAACTCTCCTGTGTTCATCGTGTCAGCTCTCCACTGATTCCTATCTGCTACTGCTGCCGGATTCCAGACCGTCTCTACTCTCCTGTGTTCAGCGTGTCTCCCCTCCGCTGCCTCCGCTACTACTGCCGGATACCAGACAGCCTCAACTCTCCCGTGTTCATCATGTTTCCAGTTCTACTTACTACTGCTTCCTGAGTATTGCTCCTTTGATTACCGGTTACCTTTCGTGCGCTGCACCAACCTGATTACCGCTTCCATCCTCCAGTGGTCTCTCCTCCTGCCGGCGTTCAGCCGTTCAGGTATCCCTGCACTTCTCCTTGACAGCCTGCTCTCCTGAACCGCGGTATGCATACTTTCCATTGACTCTGCTATTGTGTTGCATATCCGTCTGGACTGTGTTGTGTTCATCTCCGGAGTCTTCCATCTACTGAAGCTATTGTTACTATTGACTTTGTTTCCTATTACCTGGATCTCTATAGTGACTTTGTATACTTCAAGCAGCGCTTGTCAGTTATTATTGTATTGTGGTTATCATCGTGGGATCAAGTTCCGTGTGCCGCCCGTGTATCCTCTGTATTCCATTTATCTCCTCGTGCCCCTCCTCACATATATATAGCAGTGGTACAACTTGCTGAACGCAGACCACTGACTCCTGTTTCCCATTGGCACCAGTTTCAAGTATCCTCTCACATAAGCAGTGGTACAACTTGCTGTACGCAGACCACTGACTTCCCCGTTACCTACTTGCACCTCGAACCCATTCCTTCACTATAGACAGTGGTACAACTTGCTATACGCAGACCACTGACTTTCACTACCTCCTCTCTACTCCTGGACATTCCTCCTCACTATAGCAGTGGTACAACTTGCTGTACGCAGACCACTGACTCTCCTCACGTTTACCTGTCCATCTGGTTCCTCGTGTTCATACATCTAAGTCATTACCAGTTGCTGCTAGTCATAGACTTTCATTGAGCATTCTCTCACCATCTGCTGATTCTCCTGTTCCGTTGTCACCCTGCTACCAGAGGACCATAGAACCAGCTATATTACTCTGGTAAGAACATCATCTGCTGATATCCTGGGCAAAGACTCCTAGTGCCCGTGACAATACCTAAATGTCGTATGCTCACTGTTTCTAAAATATTTATAAATAAAAGGTCCTAAGAATTAATCATATATCTTCTAACATTTGTGAATGCTCTTCTCTCTCTTTCATCGTTTTGATGCTGGAGTCTAATCTCTCTTGTTTATGTAGGAAACCAAATGACGGAATGAAACTATAGAAGAATCCTGAGAAAGGATGCTTAGGCCTTTGTACAGCTGCCCTGTATAAAGTCATGATGGCACTGTTCTAAATCATAAAATGTTACGTGGCCTCCGACTACAAGAGGGAGTAATATTTCCAGAGCAGTGTCCCGGTTCACTGATGCAGAAAAGGGGCCCCGACCATTGAAGAGGTAAATCTCTGCTTACCACTGCCAGCTAGCATCGGTGGGGAGTTAAAAAATCTCTTCTATCCCTGCTTTTTGTAAATAGACCCCTACATCTGAAATGCCAGTATACTGATTTCTAATCTCCACATTTCCTGCTGCGTGGAAATGCCCACCTCTACCATCTCTACAGTGGTGACTCATAACTCCATCTGTAGAGATGAAAAACATAACAGCTATACTAACTATATCTTATTTTTTTAAAGCAAATTATAACAGGCATGTCACTAGCTTGTTAAAACTCCAACATGTTTTAATACGTGCTTCAGTCTTGAAGGAGCCTGTATTTGTCTTTTTCTATTAAATTCAAAATAAGTTTGCTGATGGAACAGAGAAGTGAGAAAGCACAGCAGTCAGCTAGTTGGTTCTCTATAAAGAGGTTGTTAGGCTGTGACAGCAGGAGAAAACAGTTTCATCATTGTGTCAGTTGTAGGCAGCTGGTGATCACAGTGGACATCCATCAGTAACCATGCGTGTTGCTGCTACTCTGCCTTTGCTTAGAAATTTACACATCACAAAGAGAATATGAAAAATATATAAAAGTTTCAGTGAAACTTTATGCTGTCAATTGCTAAGTGGAACAATGAGCTGACTATTCCATATGTATTTACATAACTTTGTGAGAGCCACTATGTGCCAAGTTTATAAATGTTGCTGGCTACATTGTATATGACTGACAGGGGAATAAACAGCATTTGCAACAAGAGAGCAAATCTTGTCTTTTGGCAAATGTTTACCATTACAGTACAGCTTTTAGATAGAGACGGAATTATCGGTAGAATACAATAGAAAGCAACACAGATCTGACTATTATATATAACAGGAAGTAAGTGGCCCTAGAAACCTCAAGTCTCTTCACCCATAATATGTTCCATATATATATATATATATATATAACACAAGTTAACCCGTGCATGATACTCATGCATTCTAGTCAAATCAAGCTACTTAAGGTGTTAAAAAGGTTCTTGTCATGCATTTGGGGCTAGGCCAGGCCTCCTCAGGGGAAGAGCGTTACTTCCCGAGGTAAGCGCCCTTTTTTAACGTGGTTTTGTCCACATGTCACCACCTCATCATTCTTCTCCATCACCTCATCCTTCATTTTCATCGCCACATCCTTAATCTCCATCGTCTCACTGTTCTAAAACCTCTCGATACACAACGCTTCTGCTAAACACCTTATCGCTGTGCTCAATCAGTCTTCCTTGAAGGGCAGTATTCATAACCTGCACTTTCACATCACTACTTCCCGTACTCGTGAAAATGCGACATACAAATGTCCATGACCAAACACCGGACTCTGGTAAATAAATACCCACACGGTCAAGAGTTTGAGCCCTCAACTGGTAAATTTAGCCTTTACTACCCCTCCCACGGGGGGAAGGGGGGATGATGGAAGTTAACTGACTTCACTATTATAATTTTTTTGTCAAATAATGTCAGTATACCAAATTTTAGGTCAATTGGATGAGCCCTTTTTGAGAAAATAGTTTTTTCCACACACACTAACACACGCCGCTAGGCTTATATATATTAGATTATTACAAGCATTTTCATTATAAGGAAATGTATAAGAGGAAGTAAAAAATGACAAAGACTAAACCCAGGGCAGATCAACCAATAAACTGACCAGACTGCAGCCTAGGATTTTGGATCCTGGCGGTTAACGTCAGATTTTCAAACTTTTTCTTTCTTCTCCCATTATTTTTTTTTCTGTGTACCTGTGAGGGAGGCTGCTTAAACTCATTAAGGATAGCCCAAAGGGGGTGGCCCGGCAGTCACCATTATATGACATGGATCCTGTCAGCAACTCCGATTGCAACTAGCTGCCTGTAAGTGCGGGCGCCTGTTATTAATCTAGTATCACAAGATATTCACATCTCGCAAGACCAAACTAAGGACTGCAATTGTATTTGCTGCCAGGCTGCCTTTCATGTATAAGGACGAAGATGAAGTCTGCAACTACCATGACTGAGGTAAGTGAGTAAGAAGGGGGGGGGGGGGGGGCGAAGATGAAGTTTGTGACTGCTGTTTCTGAGGTAAGTTAGTTGGGGGGAAGTGGGAGATCAATGAAAAGGGGCTAAAGAAGGGTTATGAAAAATGACTGAAGGGATAATGGAAATGGCTGAAGGGAGTGTTATGAAAATGTCTGAAAAAGGAGAGAAGAAATGTCTGCAGAGGGGTGTCGAAAATGGCTGAAGGGAGGGCGATGACGATGGCCCAACGAGGGTGATGAAAAAGGCTGAAAGGGGGTGTGATGAAAAGCCTGTTACCCTTCATTGATTGTTGCATTTAAAGAGAACTGACTATTGCATATCGGGCACCAGTCTCTAAGATTTACCTAAGGAGTCTACCTATTTGAACTTTCAGTTATGCTGGACATGTACCAATCCGAATTTATCAACTCTTCTTGCCAGTTCATTACACAACTAAAACCCCCTTTTATATTAGACAATGGATTGGTAGCTATACAGATTTTCGTTGAATACTGAACTTATTTGCAAGCTGAGTGTGATTTTAATATATTTTGATAACCTTGAAATTATTTTAGTGGATTGTTTGAAGTGATTTTATGTCTAACATTTTATTTAACCTAGACTGTATATTAATTTATTTATTCAGAGACCCCGATTTGTGATTTGTTTTTAGAGCAAGATACTATTGGTATTTGTGTTATATGTTTTACCATGTAAATCAATAGTAATTTACCGATCATTGGAATTCATATTGCCTGCATAAGAATCAAGCACTTTACATGGGTAATCTTGCCGATCTAAAATTAACATCTTCTACTTCATAGTAACACAATACCATCAGGAAGATACAAATCAAGTCAATGAGCGCCTACCTTACTTCTTGCACTAGTCAGATGGGGCTGGTAGATGTTAGAATTTGATAATAGCTCCTTGACAATACATTTTCATGTAGTTTATTGTCTATGTATGCCTATGCTAGAGGGCAGTTTTATCTGTCCATAATGAAGTGTTATGTTTGAACTAACGAGTCTAATCATTCACGGTTTGTTAACATTTTGCATTATAATACAATACTTGAATATTTTCAAAACAGGAGTCCAACTTTCTATATGCCAGCAAGACTATAACAATTCTGGAAGTACAATAAGAGAGAACAGCAGGTAGTCAGAGCTGTAAGAGAGAAGTCACAGTCTGTCTAAATTTGAATGCTAAAGAATACTATTCAAATTCAGGAGTATTCCTATACGCATTAGATATATGATATGCTGAACGTCAACATATAACTCCCTATGTGCATTAGTTGGTTGTTGTGCATGTGAAGTATAATATTTTGTTTGTTGCTGAATATGGACGTAAACATTGGTGGTGGGAGGAGGGGCGCTACAGGTGTATTAATCTAGAGCAGCCGTTACCTTTAATCAGACCCTGACCAAACCACATTTCAGCCTACACTATAATTTATGATAATGATATACAGGGTTTGATTCAGAGTTAGGAGCAAAGCCAAAAAGGAACAAATTTGCACCTTTGCAAAACCATGTTGCTGACAAATTTCATTTGAGAGGGGGACAGATTTCGGGTGGGAGGGGGTAGTGTCCTAGCTCAACTCTAATCAACTCTAATCACAGTGTAAATATATGTGTGCTATGTGCAAAAGCTGCTAGTATATTCCCTGAATGCAATAAATAAATACATAAATAAATGTATTTACACCCCTTGCGTGGCAACATGGTTTGTCTCATGAGAGACTTCATTAGTATTTTTTTTTATTATTATTATTATTATTATCATTTATTTGTTAGGCGCCACAAGGTTTCCGCAGCGCCGCACATAGTACAAACAGTAGACTATACAGGGTATAACAGTACAGAACAATAAACAAAAGTACCAATACTTCAGAAACTCCAGGCAGGCAGATGCAATAGACACGGAGCAGAAGAACGGATAAGGAGACAGGAGGGAAGAGGGCCCTGCTCAAGCGAGCTTACATCCTAAGGGAGGGTTAAACAGACCAGGCACAAGAGGAGCCAGTTGAGGGAATGGGAGAGAGGGGAGAATGAGTGAAGGAGATGGGGGTTAAGTGGATGGTTGGTAGGCTTTGAGAAAGAGGTGAGTTTTGAGTGCACGTTTGAAGGAGCACAGAGTAGGAGAGAGGCGGATGGAGCGAGGGAGGTCATTCCAGTGAAGGGGGGCTGCACGGGAAAAGTCCTGGATTCTGGAATGGGAAGAGGTGATCAGAGTGGAGGAGAGGCGGCGGTCATTGGCCGAGCGCAGGGAGCAGGTGGGAGTGTGAATGGAGAGGAGGTTAGAGATATAAGGGGCAGTAGAGTGGGAGAGAGCCTTGTAAGTGGTGGTGAGGAGTTTGAAAATAATTCTGTAGGGGAGCCAGTGTAGGGGGAGGCAGAGGAGGAGCGGCGTGAGAGGTAGATGAGTCTTGCGGCCGCATTGAGTATAGAGCGGAGGGGGGAGAGACGGGAGTGGGGGAGGCCGGTGAGGAGGAGGTTGCAGTAATCCAGGCGGGAGATGATGAGTGCGTGTATGATGGTTTTGGTGGCCTCCTGAGAGAGAAAGGGACGGATGCGGGCGATGTTGCGTAGTTGGAAGCGACAGGCTTTGGCAAGAGAATGAATGTGGGGGGCAAAAGAGAGAGAGGAGTCAAGGGTGACACCCAAGCAGCGGAGTTGGGTGACAGAGGAGATGGAGATATTTATGGAAACATTTAAATATTGTATTGCAAAAGTACTTAGTTACACTTTGTTTGTATTTGTTACTTTTAGATCTTGTGTGGAGGACACCATTCACAAACTTGAAATGGCTATTTAGTACATTTACCAAATGTAACAGTTATTGATATTCAATTATATTGCTGAAAACAAACAGGGAGTTACAGCCAATCAAGAGAAAGCTGATGACGAGGAAAGAAATATTGTATAACAGGCACCACTGGGAATTATTTGATTTGCACACAATAATGCTTCCTTACTGCTATATAAGCAGTATATATTAGAATGAAAACCATACTTTGTATAGAAATATGAGGACTCCGTGCGATATTTGTTCCACATTCTGCATTAGTCTCACTCTTAGTTGGATGTCTTCTTACGTCACAGCTGAATGAAAGCCGTCTGGGAATGAGCATAGTGGAAAATGCAGTGCACTTTTTAATGCTCTATCCAAAGCAGAGGGAGCATAGAATAACTATGATTTTTTGTTTGCTTACATTGTACACTAGGCACTATGTAAAACAAATATTATCTTAAAAAACGCTTCTTCTCTAGAGCAGCCATTATAACTAATGACCATGGTGCTCTGCATTAGTGGTGCCCGGGACCGAGAGCTAAGTAGGGAGGGTATAGTACTCTGGGCATTGGGCTATTGTGGTATTATAGAGTTATATTTCTGGTACTAGACATTGCGCTATATATAACTGACTGGTCTAATGTACAATGCATATTTATTTGCAATACACATTAAATATTTACATTTGTTTTAAACCATATACTGTGATGTATATCCTATTACCGTACATGCTAACATTGATTTTTATGCCAGAAAAAACTGTACGTCATGTCAAAGACCTCATTTACAGTGTTACGCAATTTTGTGACTCAAACACAAACGTAAAAGTTTGGCCACAAAATTGCATTCTTACATGTGTATTGTGAGTTGCTAATTGTAGCTCAAAATGCAGTGTAAGAATGTTGGCGCATAGTAGATATGCCAGTCATCATCGTCAACTTGAGGCATAGGCCTATTGTGCTTCCTGATAACTCAAGTCTTACATTTAATTAATGTTTTAACAGACACTTACATCTGTGTTTGGTTATTGAAGTTGATTGCCTTTAAATTATGCTGGCTGAATTATATAAAAAGCTTTATATTTGCTATTTAAAAAACAAACACAACAATGTATGTCCATTTGCATATATGTAGCAAATAAAGAGTTGACAAATGTCCCTAATATTTAATTATTGTACTTTTCAATTGTGGATTAAATCTGTCTGCTTTAGAAATTAAAAGGATATCTGGATTAATATTTGGTGTGGAAGACACAAGTAATCCTAGTAGAGTGTGTCCTAATGAAAATGGTTAAATGTGTCCTATTGTTACGTGGTTGACATAACCATTTAAAAGTAGATGGACGACTAGCCTGAGCAGGGAAAGTCGTATGTGACTTAGTAAACTACGTTGCTAGTAGGAAAACTTTTAAATGACAAAATGTAATTTATAAAAAAAGACTACAGAGGATAAATATAATTCCAGTGTTAAAGCTTTAATGAATATATCACCTATGTGGCACAGCTGCCAATCTAGTCGAACATGATACCAACTAGCAACATATGCCTCTTTGAAGAAGGTTGATGTGGTGGTGTTCACTTAAAATAAAGATAAGAAAAACATAAAAATGTCTAAGTATAGTAAAACTATTATTATTATTATTATTATTAGTAGTAGTAGTAGTAGTAGTATGTTAATAAACAAATTGCACATTTTTGTTATTTCAGGAATATAAAATACTAAATTCATGGCTAGATGGCATAACAAACCCTCAAACACAGCCAATTTCACCTAGTGCAAAATACTCTTCCTGAAGCCATTTAATTTACTATTACATTTATCTGTGCCGAATTCATCAGTTGATAAGAGATGAGTTTTTAAGGAACGGTTAATTATTTCAATATGGGTATCTGCAATGGTAAAATGAATTGGAAGTTCAGAAGCAAAATATGTTGTACTAGGTGGAAGGGGTCACAATGCAGGTTCCATTATGCGATCTAACTATTCCAGTTAGTGTAATTGTCTCTCTAAAATGAATTAGCTTGGAATTAAGTTGCTAGTGTAGAGTACCATAAAATGATCTGCTGACATGTAGGCCCTGTAATGGGGATAAGGATGCACATTTGTAATAAATTAATATGTATAATGTCCTAGCTGATCATGTAACATGTCCCCGAAATATCCCACCTAATTTACTGTTCCAGTGCTGAATTGATTAATGGTGTATTAACATTAAAAACTACACAGTAGATAAAATGGGAGGTTTAAAAGCAGAACATTTAGCATCAGGTGAAAGGGCATAGGGCATACTTACCAACCTTTGGTAAGTTAATTCCGGAAGATCCCAGGCAGGGGGGGTTGGTTGGTGGGTGGGAGGGGCAGGGTGTGGTAAATCGTGTCATTTTGGCTCCGCCCCTGCGTCAAAATGCCGTTTTGTCTGGGGGGCGGAGCCGCGATTCGCCACGAATCACGTCATTTTGAGGAGCAGTTGGCAAGTATGGCATAGGGCAAAGGATCTATTCTAGTGTACGCAAAATCAAAATATATGATTTTTCACAGTCTGTTTGTTTGTCTCCAAAGTTTTCTGTGAAGTTTGTGAATATGTAACACTGTAGTTGCTATTATAGAAAGCTGGGTTATTTGTTGTTTTCTGAGTATATTGGAAATCCACATTGTTCAATTGTTAAATGTATTTTTGCACTACACCATTTGGCTACTCTAAAGCAGTTGTAGTCAGCTTGTGACTCTGCTGGAGAACAGATCAGGACAATTCCCTGGACTTTTATTATAACTATTTTTAAACAAGCTGGTGGGAAGTTTGATAAAATAAAATGTATTTTTGCAAAATGTTGTTGTTTATTATACAGTGAGAATGGTATGTGGAAAAACTCTCACTCCTGTGTTATCATCAGTCATTACGCCAGCCCCATACACCATGGAGGAATCCCATCCCTTTTCTGCATGTAGACTGTTAAAGGGGATTGAAATAGTTCTGCTCCATCTGCATCATTTGTAGGCATTCAGCACTGCACTAACCAGCCTGGAAGCTGGTTATCATACTAGGGAAACCGCACACTGCTGTCTTCTGCTTCACAGTGTTAATTAGCTGGTGGTGTTTAGAAATGATTGCACATCAATGTTTAGTCAATTATCCCAGGAGTGTGCGTCATCGACCAGTGTGAAGTGATAGCAGTTGTTACCACTAATTAATAAGAAGACACTTGTTATAGAATCAGCCAAACAAGCCCCTGGATGGCTGTCCATTTATATGGCCAATTTCTCTTTTTTATTCAATTGTCCACTGCGGGCCTGAGTCATTGAGGAAAGTAAGGCAAAAAAAAGTGGGGACAAACCATGTTATAATGCAAGGGCTGCAAATTAGTTTATTATTTTGCACATAAGTTAAATACTGGCTGTATTTTCATCTAGCACACAAATACGTGATAGCTTTATTGTTACACTAACATTTAAAGTTGATCCTGGACATGCCCTAACTATAGATCTGTCCCCACAATTGTTTATGCTTTACTCTCCTTAATGACTCAGGCCCTGCAAGTCCAACCTACTAACACTTTATACAACCCTTTTTATTCATTTAAACTTTTCAGTTTTGCTCCTACAATATTGCTTGCTTTTCCTTCATTTATATCTTAAATGTGATCGGTGGTACTCCAAAATATGATGCTGGGAACCCCGACATGAGTGAGCACGACACATTGAGGGTGAATATTGAGGAGCACGACGTACGACGGCAGTTTGGAAGAGGCGCCCCCTCTTTAATGTTATTAAGTAAACTGCCCCCTTAAGAGTAGAAACATTACTGTCGGAGTCCATGCGGACGTCAACAGTATGTCGTGCTCCTCAATATTCGCCCTCAATATGTCGTGCTCACTCGTGTCGGGGTTCCCAGCATCGCATTTTAGTACCCAACCCAGCGTGATAGGACATCAGTAGTATAGTAAATATCTGATTGGAAGTGGGAGCTTGAGGTTTCAGAGAAGGAGAAGTTGAAATTACATCAGAAGTCTAGAAATAATTTAAATCCTGGTCAGTGGACAAGTGGATGTTAGACTTGCCTGGAGTAAACTGTGTCCCTAATAAAGAGTTTGATCATATGATACAAACTGTCTGATAATATTTTATGGAGATTGGAGCAAAAATAAAAGCTCAAAAACAAAATGTGTGGTTTAAAAGAGCAGTATAGTCACAAGACATGGCATATGGGCAATAGGAAAACCTAAATAATTGAATCTGAACAGCTACAGAATTAATTGGATATGCGAAAAATGAACAAGGAGATTTCTTACTTGGACCATCAGATTTAGGGTCCAAAATTCTAAAAATAGTTGATTGAAAAGGAGAATAAAATAACTTGGCTGATAAGAATTGTCTAAAAAAAAAACTCCCATTTTTTGGGAAATTGTGCTCCCATTGCACTGGCAAACGATCCTGTTATTTTAGAAGACAGACAGGCATATTACAGAGTTCAGAAAGAATATTTAAGAGCGTAGCAGGGAAAAGGAGACCTATTTAACCTTGGTAGCACACATCCGCATGGCTGTAGAAGAAAGTGTAAAATCAAGGCTCTTAACAAGAGCATTCTGCAGAGCCAACAAGAAAAAGAGACAGCTGTCACTGCTTCTCAACATCAGATCCAAAGTTGTAAGGAGACAGACATAAAACTGATTTGAACAAATAATTCATAATAATTCACCAAAAATGAGACAGCGTTGGAGCATCTAGCACTTGCAAACACATAGGCAAAGCAGGAACAGTTATCAGCTCTATGTCTAATGTCTCAGGCAACATCAGTCAAACAGCTAGGCCACAGTGACTGCACTGCAATAAGATTTGAGAGAGCAGGATAAGAAAATAGAGACACTTAAGAAACTGCGTAAAGAAACATCAGATACAAACAGGGAGCATGAAACATACAGCCCATCAAATTTTAAAAGAAAGAGTTTTCGATTAAATCCTTATTAGGGAGTCTGTAGTTAGTGAAATATCAGCTGGGCGGCACGGTAGATAGCATTGCTGCCTCACAGCTCTATGGCCAGGTGTTTGATTCCGACTAGGGCATTGTTGGTGTGGAGTTTACATGTTCTCTCTGTGTTTGCTTAGGTTTCTTCTGGGTGCTGTGGTTTCCTACCAGTGTCCAAAAACAAACTTGTAGGTTAACTGGCTGCTGATAAAATAGACCATGTGTATATGTTTGTGTGGTAGAGAATTTAGAGCGTAAACTGCCCAAATGCAGCAGGAACTCCTGAACATTGAAGTAGTATAAATAAATGATAATTAAAATCATCTTACTGTTAAACAAAGAAAATATGAACAAAATATTGCAACATTGAAGTTCTTTGACAATGCCCTAAGGAAAAAGAAATCTCTTACTGTATTACTGTCTCACTCCAACTGGGTAAAATAGGGCAACAGTGACATCACAACAAAATGAGGAGACGACTGCTGTTTGTGACAAACTTAAGAAGACAAAAATGTTTCAGCAGGACTTTCATGAAATTAGTGTGAATCTTGATCACCAGCATAACAGGGAAGCCGGAAAAGTTTGATTAATTATTTGGCAAGAAGAAAACTATTTTTACCAAATATGCAGATGAACGTGACCGTGCAGACACTCATAAGAAAGGATCAAAGCTTTGGCTTTGGCCTGTTCCATGGACGATGCCCTTGAATTTAAAGCTGCATTAGAAAGACTCAACAAGCAACTGTATACTGAGATGTAGGATTTGGTGAGCTTCAAGGATGATGTCGGAAAGAATATACAAGAACTAGAGATGTGTAAGAAAGCTTCAGAACCACTCATAGATGTCACAGACTCACCCATCCTCGTTCCAGCTCTGTTCTCTGCTCGTGCTGCGACTGGCGCTTCTGGGTGGTGGTCACATGGCTCGCCTTACAGGGTGGGCTTTTCAAACTTCTTCCTCTACTTAAACCCGCTCTGACACTTGTACTGTGTCAGAGCAACTTAGTTGCCGTACTTCTGGCTTCCCTTGCTACTCCCTGTGCTTGTGGTTCTTCCCTGCTCTCTGTGAGTGTATTGCTGCTGGATCTCGTGTGTACCGACCTCTGCCTGTCTGACTATTCAATGCTGGATCTCTTGTGTACCGACATCTGCCTGTCTGACTACGCGATGTTGGATTTCCTGTGTACCGATCTCTGCTTGTCTGACCACATGCTTCTGGATCTCTTGTGTATCAAACCCGGCCAGTCTGACATTTCTCTGCCCATCACCTGTCTACCAGATCCTAGCCTGTCTGACTATTCTCGGCCTGATCCCCCGTGTACCAGATCGCAGCCTGCCTGACTATTCTCTGCCTTGCACCCTTGTTTCAGATTCCAATGTGTTTCCTTTGTCTCGGTTTATTTTCCTGTTTACTCCCGGCTATTCCTCTCCATTTCGTAGTTCTGCATCCTGAGGCAGGGGAACATGACCTGCGAGTTCTCGGCAGCAAAGCCCATTTTGCCTTGCAGCGGTTCTCGGTGAATACCGGGGAACTCGTTAGCCTCCGTACCCTTGGTCTGCTAGCTCCAATCAGGATTAGCACAAGCTCTCTTCTACCTGCTCCACTTATAACAATAGAGCAGATGAAGACTCAGTTAGAGGTAGACAGATTTATATTTCCAGATTTCAGAGCTACAAACACCAATTGCTAAACTGAAGATGCAACTTTCCAGAAAGAAGCAGACGAGGATGGTCAGTAAAAAAAACTGACAAAACATTGCTTTGAAGTAAAGTAAATTAAAGTGTCTAATTTATCTATCACACTATGTTTATATTTGGCTAAGGGTGTTGTATACAGATTGTAATTTGGAAATAAGATGCCAAGAGGCAAGGGGAATGTGATCAGAACCAGAGAAAATTGTCACAATAGAAGAAAGTAAAAAGGTTTCACTGATGAGGAAAAAAAGCAGATATACAGCCTCTTTACTATTATAGTAAAAACTCCTAATGAAAAAAAGTATTGTAAGTGGACAAATATATGGAAGATGAACCCATTAATTGGGGAAAACACCGGTCCTGAATAATTAATGGAAGAAGGATATCAGCCTGGTGACCTAGTCCCAATGTCATTCATCCCAGAAGTTGGGTAATGGGAGGATTGTAATATTTGCAAGTTAGATGTTAGTTTGCAACCCTTTCATACCCTGCAGTTTGGGATCCCCCTCAACAATATTGACAAGATGTGTGACCACACCCAGCTGGAGCTCAGTGTGGCGCTGTGGTACGTCCTGCTGGAGGCTGGAGGGAGAACTTGCAGGCCCAGACTAGGGGCCATTTGGTAACAATCAGTTATTTTAGTCACTGAAAGCTGGTGTGCACCAGACAGGAGTTATGGAGAGACCTGTATTACAGAGAAAGCCAAATATGTACTATTAATATATTAAACTAGTCAGATATACAAACTGAATTTGAGAAGCAAATTCATATATCTTCAATATTATACACATTTTAACTAGAAACTGGAAAAATTATTTCTGGTGCCTGCAGACCTCTCCTGTCAACATGGGTGGCAGCATAAACACATGGTCAGATTAAATATCCAAAAAATCGTCCATTTACAAATTTTAAGTCTTTTGCTCGGACTCATAAATTATAGTACTTTCCATGTTAACGGTAGAAGCTGCACTGTGTAAAACACTGCAAATTACATCCTTTCCTAAGCATATCACTTAAACCACATTTACAGCCTCGTAACTCCTCTATTTCAAAGGCTTGACAACTGCCACATTGTTTCTATTCTATTGTTGCTGAAAGGATAAGACATGCTTACTGCAATATACCTGATACGTATGTTATCACTAAGCACATACATTATAGTTTGAGCTGAAGGAGAAGGTTTGTATGCTGCCATGCATAATTATGCAAAATAGTTTAATGTAGCTCTGATCATCATAGAAACAGGGGTGTAAATTAGCATCCCTTTCAGGTTGGTGTCAATTACTGGTCTAATTCTGGCTTGCTGGTAGGTCAGCCTTGTAGTTAAAGTTCCAGTCTAAAAGTCTTCCAGCTAGAAAGGTAAGAGATTGACTTTCGGAATCAATATCCAGGGACAGTCTCTTGAACAGGGCTGCCCAGCTGGTTATGTATTCCTGTTTGTTAATATGTGATCATCAGTTTATTGAGACTCCTAATAGCCCTTAATCTAGTATAGCATTCATAAAACACATATTTTATATTTTCTGCACAATCTGTCAGCGTAATTTAGCATGTATGTCAGTCCTTCATCATTAAGAATCTAAATTACACTGGAATAATACGCACAATGGGATATAAAACTGTATCCAATGGGTAACTATAAGACAAGCATTTCATACATATATTACATATTTAGAATAGCACATGTCACTCCATATTCTTAGTATTTTGTGTTGCTATTACATGTTGATTAACAATACAGAGTTAAACCACTTTACATATTACTGTGCTACAGGTTGTCATTGGGAATAGTAACAAATCTCTGATCTCTACATAATGCATTTCTAATCCCTAATGGAACCTTCAACTGTTCTCATGTATCCTCATTACACAAATATCCCATTTACATTATAGCAAAAACTCTTTTACTAAGTTAAGTGTTTGAATAAAATACCTTCAGCAATGGGAGATCGAGGTTACAGGCAACTAAGAATAGAATAATATTGATCTAAACAGCTACTTTCAGAACAGGATTTGTTGCGTCTCATGATAAGTGAAGTGCCATTGAAAAATGCTCAATGAATTCCTTAAGGAATTCTGAGCTTAAAAATTATATTGATAGTAGGAAAGTGGTAAAATACACTATACTAACAACCAGTGCCGTAACTAGATATTTTAGTGCCCTGGGCGAGACAGGGCACCGGTGCCCCCATCTAAGTGGGAGTGACATTTGCTGAGTGGGTGTGGTCAACCTAATGTGGGGGTGTGGCTAGCACTTTACTGACAGAATTCTGTTACACATATTTGCAAATGCATGAATATATATATATATATATATATATATATATAAATATTTTTTTATTTTTTTTTGTTTATAATCTATTAATATTAATTTACTCCCGTGTTTGCTACTATAGCAGCCTCCACTCTTTTGGGAAGGCATTCCACTAAAGTTTGGAACATGGCTGCAGGAATTCAGCCACAAGATCATTAGTGAGATTGGGGTACTGATGTTGGGCACTAAGGCCTTATTTGGAGTCGGCATTCCAATACATCCCAAAGGTGATCGATGGGCTTAAGGTCAGGGCTCTGTGCAGGCCAGCCAAGCTCTTCCACTAAAAAATAGCAGCAACCTGCACTCCAATTACTGGAAATGATACAAGAGCTGCAGGATTGGCAAGGTCTCCCTCCTTGATAGCAATACATAGCAGATAAAAAAATCATGCGCTCATTCTTTCTTTCTGTCAAATGCTGATAGGGAAATAATTCAATAGATAAGAAGCATATTAAATCTGATATATTTTCATGTACACTACTAATGTAGGAACACATTTAATAAACAAATGATAGTTATGTGCAAAAAAAAAAATATATCAACCTACTTGAAATCTAAAAAAGTTCAATCATAGGTATGGTTCTTTCTTCTCTTTGAAACTTGATACATAATCATTTGGTGCAAAGTCGTTGAAACTTTAAAATAAATCCTGATTTTCAGACCTTGGGGGAAGTTGAGTCTAGAGTTGCTCCAACCTCATGTGAAACGGGTGAGTGGATAACCTACTATCTACTGTGACTTGGCACAGGCTGAGATTCAGCTCACTAACTTAGATGTTGGCTAAAAAACGAAGAAGCATAGGTATCCTTTCTCAATATTTATTAATAAAAGCATACATATAAAAGCTCATAGATATAGCAAACAAATAGCCCTGGAACAATAAATTGTTAATTTTTCCCAGCCCCTTTCCCACTTTTTCATTCCCTTCAGTAGTTTACTTACCACAGAGTTATTAGAAATACCTCGGCGCTGTAAACATAAGTAAAATAGGCAAGTTTATTTGTTAACAACAAAAGATGATAGTGCTGGCCAGAACAGTGAAACAGAAGTCCAATAAGTTCAGCACAGTGAACACAATGATAACATATAAATCACAGTGGTACAATCTCAAATATAAGCATGCTTCACGAGTTGCAGGTAATAAAACAATAGTCCCCCTGCAATAAAACAATGGCTGGTTCAAGCAGCTGGGTAAAATGAGGGTTTGAATCTTGTCCATCCATTATAAACCCTGTGTATTAATGAAGGATATCTCCAGTCATAAACGTAGCGGATTCTACCACAGTTAGTAGATAGAATGTCAATACTTGTCCGCTTCAGCGGGCAGTGCAGAGATTGAAAACTTCAAAGAATGACAGAAATTAAAAGGTCTTTGAACTTACAGTCGCGGAGGGACGGTAATCTTCCAATGCTTCTTATACTTCTACTTCCCAGAGTGTCTCTTCGCTTCTCCATGCTGGCACCTGTCGGCTCTTCTGCAGTGAAAGCAGCGTGACGTGATTAGGTCATGTGACCACGTCAGCTGCAGGGATCCGGCGCCGCTAGCCTCTATGGTTGTGGCTGTTTTCTGGGACCCGTAAAGGTGCTGTGTGCAAACGCGCACACAGCACCTATCATCTTCAGGAAAAGACTTCCTTCTTGGGGTATATTGCGGGGGGCGGGTGGCCATTGCGCCCGCTTAGCTTTGCGCCCGGGGCGGTCGCCCCGCCCGCACCACCCTCGTTACGGCTCTGCTAACAACATTGGACTAAAGTGTATGGGGTGACATTGGTCAATGTTAGGTTTACAGAATAAGTGATTATTATTGTTTGTTTTATATAGCACAACCATATTATGCACTGGTGTGCAGAAAGTATTTATCATTCACATCAGTCCCAAACCAATTGGAGCTTACATTTTAAATCCCCCAACACAGAGACACACACTGTGGTGCATTTTATTTAGCATAAATAATATGTTTATGGACTGGAGCACTTGGAGGAAACCTATGCAATCTCCACACAGAGGGCCCTATTTATTAATCATTTTTTTTATCTAAATTCCCCAACAACTGTTTTTTCGGGGATCCACCACAAATCTAACTAGGGATGTGCACCGGCGACTTTTGAGGTCTCGTGTTTTGTGTTTTGGATCCGGATTTTCATTATTTTTGGGGTTCGGATTTGTCTCGCAAAACACTTGACGAAAGGTCTCGGTTCGGATTTAAGGTTTTCGATTCGGATTTTTTTTGGAAAAAACATAAAAAGTTTAAAAATCAAGTTTTTGGGCTTATTTTCACTCCTATGCTATTAGTAACCTCAATAACATTCAATAACAAGCATTTCCACTAATTTACAGTGTATTCTGAACACCTCACAATATAGTTATTAGTCCAAAACGTTGCAACGAGGTATCTTTCTGGACTGCGTAGAGGAGTGGGTCACCACAATATATATAATAAGAAAACCATCAACTTGTATGATTCGCACCAATAAATGTACCTGGACTGCGTAGAGGAGTGGGTCACCACAATATGTATTAAAAACCCTGAACTTGTATGATTCGCACCAATAAATGTACCTGGACTGCGTAGAGGAGTGGGTCACCACAATATATATTAAAAACCCTGAACTTGTATGATTCGCACCAATAAATGTACCTGGACTGCGTAGAGGAGTGGGTCACCACAATATATATTAAAAACCCTGAACTTTTATGATTCGCACCAATAAATGTATCTGGACTGCGTAGAGGAGTGGGTCACCACAATATATATAATAAGAAAACCATCAACTTGTATGATTCGCACCAATAAATGTACCTGGACTGCGTAGAGGAGTGGGTCACCACAATATATATTAAAAACCCTGAACTTTTATGATTCGCACCAATAAATGTATCTGGACTGCGTAGAGGAGTGGGCACTGGGCACCACAATAAAATATATAAAAAACCTTCAACAGGTCTGCATTACACTGCACATACGGCTGCTCCTCCATCCTCTCCATCATATACATGTTGGAGTTTTAGCGTGTGACAACCTCTTGTTTTTGATAATGTCAGTGCATTTTGAATATTTTTCAATTTGCCCCACACCACTGAATGTACTTTATCTATGATACGCATCTATCTATCTTGACTGCGTAGTGTGGTGGCCCCGGTACACAATTTGGTACCGAGGCCACAATATAATTAAAAAACCCTCCATGGGTCAGAATTCCACCAAAAAAGGGTATGGACTGCGTAGTGTGGTGGCCCCGGTACACAATTTGGTACCGCGGCCACAATATAATTAAAAAATTGGGCATCAACTGTCACCGTTGTTTAATATCTGATACACCTAAATATGGACTGCACAGTGGAGTGGCCCCGGTAGTAAATTTGGTGCCGGGGCCACAATACCTCCTCCAACTTCCAAGTGTAGTGTTTATAAAGACAGACAGCGTCGAAGTGTTATTAGTTGACTTTCTTAACCCTAAAATTGTCCCTGTTGCAAATATTCGTGCAATGGACAGTTACTTTTTTATTGAAAGACTCAAGCTTTCAAGTGTAGTGTTTATAAAATATAAACAACAATACAGTAGTTTTAGAGCACGTCAATACCTCTTGTTTTAAATTATGACAGGGCATTTTACTTTTGGTTTAATTTCTTGAATTTGTTTAAATTTGGTTTTACTTTTTGAACATGGCAAACGACTGTTGATTGGTCATATAATGCAAAAAAAAAAGTTCCAAGATGGAATTGTCCTTGGGCCCTCACACCCACCCTTATGTTGTTGAAATAGGACATGCACACTTTAACAAACCAATCATTTCAGCGACAGGGCCTACCAAACAACTTTGGCTGAAATGATTGGTTTGTTTGGGCCCCCACACCAAAAAAGCTATTCATCTCTCCCTGTACAGACTAAACAGGCTCTACTGAGGCAAGATGTCGTCCTCATCCTCAACCTCTGATTCCTCTCCCCCTACAGTGTGTACTTCCTCCTCATCACACATTATCAATTCGTCCCCGCTGGACTCCACAACCACAGGTCCCTCTGTAGTATCTGGAGGGCAGTGCTGTACTTCATTGAGGAATTGATTATTCATTTTTATAAACATCATTTTTTCAACGTTATGAGGAAGCAACCTCCTTCGCCGCTCACTGACCAGGTTCCCCGCTGCACTAAAAACTCTTTCCGAGTACACACTGGAGGGGGGACAACTCAGGTAAAATAGAGCCAGTTTGTACAGGGGCTTCCAAACTGCCTTTTTTTCCTGCCAGTAACAATATGGACTGTCTGACATGTCTACTTGGATGGTGTCAGCAAAGTAATCATCCACAATTTTTTCTATTGTGACAGCATCCAATGCAGCGAGAGTAGACATGTCTGCAATGGTTGGCAGGTCCTTCAGTCCGGACCAGATGTTATCAGCATCCCCGCCAGTGCCTCTTTTGGGAAAACTGAGCTTTTTCCTCGCAGCCATAGATGTGGAAGAAAATGAGGGTGGAGCTGTTGGCATGTCACGGTCCTCTTCAGAGGACAATCTCCTGACCAGCAGGTCTTTGCACCGCTGTAGACTTGTGTCCGCCGGAAACAGAGATACAACATACGCTTTAAACCGAGGATCGAGCACGGTGGCCAGAATGTATTCCTCTGACTTTAAAAGAGTGACCACCCTCGGATCCTGGCAAAGCGTACGAAGGGCTACATCCACAAGAGCTACATGCTTGGTGTAATCGCAATGGCTTACCAGCTCCTCCCTCACTTTCTCCAGCTGCTTCTGCAACAGCCTGATCAGGGGAATGACCTGACTCAAGCTGGCAGTGTCGGAACTGACTTCTCGTGTGGCAAGTTCAAATGGCTGCAGAACCTTGCACAACACGGAAATCAGTCTCCACTGCGCTTGACTGAGGCGCATCCCCACTCCTTTGCCTATGTCGTAGGTGGCTGTGTAGGCCTGAATGGCCTTTTGCTGCTCCTCCATCCTCTGCAGCATATAGAGGGTGGAGTTCCAGCGCGTCACAACCTCTTGTTTGAGGTGATGGCAGGGCAGGTTCATGCTTTTTTGATGTGCCTCTAGTCTGCGGTAGGCACTGGCTGAATGCCGAAAGTGTCCAGCAATTTTGCGCGCCACCGCAAGCATCTCCTGCACACCCCTGTCACTCTTGAGGTAATGCTGCACCACCAAATTAATGGTGTGGGCAAAACATGGGACGTGCTGGAAATTGCCCATATTTAATGCCCGCACAATGTTACTGGCATTGTCTGACACCACAAATCCCCATGAGAGTCTAAGTGGGGTAAGCCACTGGGAGATAATTTCCCTCATTTTCTCTAATATGTTGTCAGCGTTGTGCCTCTTATTAAAGCCTGTAATACACAATGTTGCCTGCCTTTGCACGAGCAGCCATTTTGTAGTTGCTGCTACTGATGCAGCTGTTGCTGTTGCTGCGGAAGGGGATGCATCTACCCAGTGGGCTGTCACAGTCATATAGTCCTTCGTTTGCCCAGAACCACTTGTCCACATATCCGTGGTTAAGTGGACAGTGGGTACAACCGCATTTTTTAGAGCACTGAGGACACTTGATCGTACTTCTCTGTACATTTTTGGTATCGCCTGCCTAGTGAAGTGGAATCTCGAGGGGATTTGGTACCGGGGACACAATACCTCCATCAACCCTCTAAATCCCACTCCACTGATGGCAGACACCGGGCGCACGTCTAACACCAACATTGCAGTTACAGCCGCAGTTATACGCTTTGCAATAGGGTGACTACTATCGTATTTTGTGGTCATGGCAAACGACTGTTGGACGGTCAATTGTTTTGTGAAAGACTTAGCGGTCTTACGACTTCCCCTCTGGGAAGATGACCGACTAACAGCAGCAACAGCAGCAGTGGCAGTAGTAGGCGTACCGCTGCAGGATTCCTCGGATGAATCCCGTATTGAGGAGGACTCAGTCTGGCTGCTGACTTGGGCTGCAGGACTGAATCTGATGGAGATTGTGGAGGAAGTTGACGAGGAGGGTGTTGCTGGTGTGTATCCAACTGGACCACGGGATTTAGGTGTCCCTGTACCAATGAGGGTCCTAGCCCCAGTTCCTGAACTAACCACTGAACTATGAAGGTTATTCAGGTGACGTATAAGGGAGGATGTTCCTAGGTGGGCAAGATCCTTACCCCTGCTTATTTGAGCTTTACATAAGCTACATATGGCCATACATTGGTTGTCTGGATTTGGATAAAAATAACTCCAGACCGAAGAGGTGTATTTTTTGGTCTTCTGACCAGGCATGACGATGGGCTTTTTCATCCCATGGACATCAGCTGTTCCCCCCCTGGTGCCTCATTTACAATAACCACATCACCATCCTCATCATCAAGTTCCTCCACAGCGCCAGCTACATCATCAATAGCCTCCTCCCGAGCCACCTCTTCCCGTACAGTGATGGGAAGGTCAGGCTTGACAACCACCAACATCCTTGGACTCGCTTTGTGGATTTGTGATAATTTCTCTTTAGAAGGCAGAGTTGTTTGCTGTTTTGTTGCTGACAGCATAACTCTCTTCAATTTTTTGTAGGGGGGGGGGAGGAGGAGGAGGGCTAAGATCCGTGGGTGAAGCTGAACCACTAGTCATGAACACGGGCCAGGGCCTAAGCCGTTCCTTGCCACTCCGTGTCGTAAATGGCATATTGGCAACTTTACGTTTCTCCTCAGATGATTTTAAGTTTCTCTTTTTGCTACTTTTTCTTAACTTGGGCTTTTTGGATTTTACATGCCCGGTACTACGAGATTGGGCATCGGGCTTGGAAGACGACGTTGATGGCATTTCATCGTCTATGTCATGACTAGTGGCAGCAGCTTCAGCATTAGGAGGAAGTGGGTCTTGATCTTTCCCTACTTTATCCTCCAAATTTTTGGTCTCCATTATATGTAGCACAAGATACTGCAGAATGTGTGAACTTGGTAATATTGCAGTACCAATGGACTTATACTGCTGGATTGGTTTTGCAAATTTGGTTATAATTATATTATTTTTTTTTAATTTTTAATTTTTAATTTTTTTTTACTTTTTTTTTATTTTTTAAAAACTTGGGAATAATGGGGAAATAACTATGCCCTTAGAAGCACAGAGCACAGGACACAGCACCACTGGACTGAACAGGACACGGCACAGGACCCAGCAGCACTACGGAACTCAGCAGGACAGAGCACAGGACACAGCACCACTGGACTGATACTGCAGAATGTGTGAACTTGGTAATATTGCAGTACCAATGGGCTTATACTGCTGGATTGGTTGTGCAAATTTTGTGGTAATTAAAAAAAATTTAATTAGTTTTTGGTATTTTTTTAAATAACTTTTTTTTATTTTTTTAAACACAGGGGAATATTGGGGAAATAACTATGCCCTTAGAAGCACAGAGCACAGGACACAGCACCACTGGACTGAACAGGACACAGCACAGGACCCAGCAGCACCACTGACCTCAGAAGGACAGAGCACAGCACACAGCACCACTGGACTGATACTGCAGAACACAGCACAGCACAGCACAGAACTAAACAGCACAGCACGAGATCTACCAGGACAGAGGACCACCTAACACACCCTCCCTCTACCCTGATCAATGACCGAGTGAAGATGGCGGCGACTAGCGGGGAATTTATAGGATCCGAGTATCGCGAGATCCGACAACGGGATTATGAGTCAGAGCCTCAGTTTCAGATTTGAATTTGGCGCCAATACCCGGATCTGTCTCGGATCCGACTCGGATCGGCAACGTTCGGGTGGGCTCGGATTTCAGAAATCCGAGTGCGCTCATCTCTAAATCTAACTATTGTTCAATATTTATGAACAGTGTATCACAGGTAGATATCATAGATATCTACTGCTTTGCATTTTGTTTCGAAATACAGAGCAGTCTCCATAGATGAAAATGGGGACTGCTCTGTAGCGCAATAGAATGAAAATGCATTTACCCGTACGGTAATGTACGCCAGCTCAGGTTGGCATACATTACCATATGTGTAATTTTTCAGGTCTGCTGTATTGGGAGAGCATTGCGGTAGAGGGATCTTTGGATCCCTCACCACATCTTACTGCTCTCCCCTGAGAGACCATAGGAAAGATAGCAGAGGGGTCTTCGCAGGAACAGCAGTATTTCATGACTGACTTTCTTCTCATTTAACATTCATTTTGTGTCACAGCATCTAATATGTAAGAGAAAAAAGCAACAGCACTTCTGGATCGAAAATTCAAACGTGCAAAAGTCTTTAACAGGTCATTAATTTACACACACTGTATTCAGAAGATGTCAGCTGTTCAGTGAGGGGAGCTTCACAGTCATTGACAAACAATTCCATTATTTAACAATCTGAACTTGTTAGGGGATAAAGATACAAGCTGTCGAATATATCAAAATAACAAGTTATACAGAAGAAGCAAAAACATTTATTAACAAAACCTACATGCAGGGGAGGACTGATGACATTAGCACCAGAAAGTGGCTCTTGCTTCTGGCTTTTCTATCATCCAATTGGTGTGATGAAAACAGCTGTGGTTTGTCTAAAGTGGGTGTGATTTTATATAATGATTGACATATATGAAAAATTATTATGTCAAAGAGCTATATTTGAACACAATAAAGCCCAACCTGATAAGTATTCAGTGCTGGCTACTGAACCATATACAATACAGGGAGCATTCTAGTGACACATACACCATACAGAGATAATTATAATAAATCTATACAGTAAGCATTCTATATGGATATACAATACTGAGAACATTCTGACCACTGATATACAATACAGGGAGCGTATCAGGAACACATGGTAATTGGATCCTAAAGCTAGCGTAATAGCACCACACATGTTCAGATCACAGCCCCTGGTGTGGGTCCTATGCTTAGTCTTGTAGAGAGCAGGGGCAAGGATGAGAGAAGCAGTGGTCCCTGGATGTAACTGGAGAACTATAGCAGTGAACAGGTTAGGAGGCAAATTCACAAGAGAAGCCTAGATTGACAAGAGAAGGGAGCTAGATATGCTTTACAAATATCAGTACCCAGTACCCAGAGCTGGATTAAGGCTCTGGGGGGCCCAGGGCACTTTAGACAGGGAGGCCCCTAAAGTGTACTATGGCTATAATTTTAGACAAATACACAGACAATACTGTGTGCACTACTGTTAGGTGCTGGCAGCTCCCCCTTCATGAGCAGAGCAGTGTGAAGTGAGACATACCTCTCTACTGTCCCTGTAGTCGGGACAAAGTCCTGACTGAGAGGGTCAGTCCCCAAACTCAGGACTGCTCCACCAGAATCAGGACAGTTGGCAGACTGTCCTGCTCTCTCCTACCTGTTCTTCCCACTTTCAATACTTGTTGCTGCCGCTTGGGTCCTAAGCTCAGTTGTGCTGGATGAAAAAGAGGGATAGGCTGCGCTTCCTCCAAATATATGAAGCAGCCAAATGCGAACCTGAGAGTGTGTGGGGGACCCCTAAACTCCCAACAATGTTAGATACGTATAAAAATAGTCAGGTTCTGGGCGCTTGTAAAGGAAAGATATATCAATTTAATATGGATAGGTCCACAATACGCTCCGGCCGGAACGAGACAGCTTAGATGTGTTAAACAATTAACATGCATCAATTGACACTGCCGAAAACAATGATAATGGTAAAAAACACTATAAACTCAGTGTGATTGAAAATATGGTTAGAGTGCACTTGCAAGCTACTAAAATATGAAATGACAATTGGTATGAACCGCAAAAAGGGAATGTAAGGAAATATAATGTCCAGAGTTGTAAAATAAAATGTTGGTGATGATGAAAAATGCAAGCAAAAATGAAATTGGTAGCCGTTACTCACATGAAGCAGGGATGTCTGGCTGTCTATAATGCAGACAGGCACTTAGTAGCGGTCCCAGAATCTGTGCTGATGAGGTTAGATATAACGTTGATTTCAATGATAAAAAGCACCCAGCAGAATGCCAATTATTAAAACAAGAATGAGGAAGAAAGTTCTTCTAGTTCCTAAAGGGAAATCCTCTCCTTGTTGAAAGAAAAAATGATCCCGCTCAAATAGCGTGTGCACGCTGCGGGATATCTTCGTGTTGAGATTAAATGTATGGATATCAAAATGCCTCCAATAATGGACAGGTACCCAGCAGAATATAGGTGGTGATGATCCAAATGTAGTCCTCCTAATCCCCAACGTAGTCTCTCTCTTTCTCATAAAGTTGAGGCTAAACAGGGGAAGCGGTAGTGCCGCTACGGATGAGCGCATACACGCTACAGGCTGGTCTCCGATGTGGATGTCTGTATATGGTAATGTAAGATGCTAGCATGCTAGTAAGTTGAATAAAACTGAGTTGAGGGACAGTCTCCAACGCGTTTCGCCCGGTGGCAATGGCCAGTGGGCTTCCTCAGGGATAGTAATGTCCAACTGGTCTTCCTAGCCAGTTTTTAAAGAGATCCGGATGTGCCAATCAGCCAAGAGGCAATGGAGTAATTAAGTAATTAGTGAATAAATCTGAGTACTGGTGATTGCACAACAATCCAACAGGCATGATGGAAAAAAACAAAAGAAAACAAAAGAAAACGATAGTGCACTAGTTGCAAAACAAAAAAGAGCATGTTTGAACATATATAGAAAAATATATATAAATAGATCTGGTTGCATAAATATTAATTGGTGATGTACATGGTATATATATGAAATGAACAAAAATAAATAAAAAAAAAAATAAAAATAAATAAATAAAAATAAAAATAAAAATAAAAATAATAATAATAAAAAAAAAAATAATAAAAAAATAATAAAAAATATATATATATATATAAAAATAATAATAATAAAAAATAATAAAAAAAAAAAAATAAAAAATAAAAAAAAAAAATAAAAAAAATAATAAAAAAAAAAAAAAATAAAAAAAAAAAAATAAAAAATAAAAAAAAAATAAAAAAAATAAATCATTGAAATCAACGTTATATCTAACCTCATCAGCACAGATTCTGGGACCGCTACTAAGTGCCTGTCTGCATTATAGACAGCCAGACATCCCTGCTTCATGTGAGTAACGGCTACCAATTTCATTTTTGCTTGCATTTTTCATCATCACCAACATTTTATTTTACAACTCTGGACATTATATTTCCTTACATTCCCTTTTTGCGGTTCATACCAATTGTCATTTCATATTTTAGTAGCTTGCAAGTGCACTCTAACCATATTTTCAATCACACTGAGTTTATAGTGTTTTTTACCATTATCATTGTTTTCGGCAGTGTCAATTGATGCATGTTAATTGTTTAACACATCTAAGCTGTCTCGTTCCGGCCGGAGCGTATTGTGGACCTATCCATATTAAATTGATATATCTTTCCTTTACAAGCGCTCAGTTGTGCTGGATCCTGGAATGTTGGTTCCCTGTTTGGAAATAGAATAGGTACATGACATATAGAAATATCAGCAATGAGTGAACACAGTAGGCCTCCCTGCCTCTATGCAGTCTGACATTAAATCAAAACAATTCATGCTTTATTATTAGTGTCCCTTTCCTGTAACCAGCCGACTGTAAAATAATTTTTTTCATCTTTAATAAAAAGACCCATTGCCCCCAAACAACCCCAGCATTAAATTAACAGTAATCACATTTATTAAATAAAACAATTTCCTACCATACATTAAATAACATTCACTTTTAAGAAATAGCAATCCTTTTTCCAAAACTCTGCCACACATTTAATTAATAGCGCCCAAACCACCCCAACATTAAATTAATCATCCCACCCTACATTGACAAGTCTGCACCAACCCCACTATTAAATTAAATTGCCTCACCATCACTCCACAAACAAAATAACACCCATTAATTAGCCACTACCTACCTCACACATTACATTGCCACAAGCCCCTTGTGCCCTCACACACACTACATTGCCACAAGCCCCCTGTGCCCTCACATACAGACTGACACAAGCCCCCTGCTGCCCTCACGCACATTATACTGCCACAAGCCCTTTGCTGCCCTCACACACATTATACTGCCACAAGCCCCCTGCTGCCCTCACACACATTATACTGCCACAAGCCCCCTGCTGCCCTCACACACATTATACTGCCACAAGCCCCCTGCTGCCCTCACACACATTATACTGCCACAAGCCCCCTGCTACCCTCACACACATTATACTGCCACAAGCCCCCTGCTGCCCTCACACACATTATACTGCCACAAGCCCCCTGCTACCCTCACACACAGACTGCCACAAGCCCCCTGCTGCCCTCACACACATTAGACTGCCACAAGCCCCCTGCTACCCTCACACACAGACTGACACAAGCCCCCTGCTACCCTCACACACATTATACTACCACAAGCCCCCTGCTGCCCTCACACACATTATACTGCCACAAGCCCCCTGCTGCCCTCACACACATTATACTGCCACAAGCCCCCTGCTGCCCTCAAACACATTAGACTGCCACAAGCCCCCTGCTACCCTCACACACAGACTGACACAAGCCCCCTGCTGCCCTCACACACATTAGACTGACACAAGCCCCCTGCTGCCCTCACACACATTATACTGCCAAAAGCCAGGGCCATCTTAACAACATTATGGGCCCCCGGGCAAATCAGTGCACCGGGCCCCTAGATATAGATGTAGATATATAGATGTATACAGATATAGATATATTCAGAGAATAAACGAAAAAAGTATACCACCGCACAAGATAACATAAAGTGTAAATTGATCTCCTCCAATAGTAAATAAATGTTATATAACAAACCTGGGATATAAAAATACCAAACCAGGGGGTGCACCCTACACAATAACAATTGTACAAGTAGAGTAGAGAGAAAGAGGTGTAATTGGGGCACTCCAATGAAGTAATTAAAAGGTTAAACTTTAATGGTATACATTAAAATGAGGGTAGAAAATGAGCGAAATATTTAAAAGAACATACATGTAACATACAGTGATACAATACAAATTAAAAATGCAAACTGTGTTGCAAGAGCTCCTACAGTCAATTGAAAACACAGTTATATGCACAAGAACTTCAATAAGTCTTAGTGCAACTAAATGGTCACAATAAACCTTAAATGAAAACTGTTGTTACTCCTGCCTAATAATATTCTGGATGTAAAAAGACTTCAATAGTATGACCTGTATATGGTGCCAATATTCTGTGACCCAAATAATAAGGAGCGCTATGAGTAATTGTCTCAATTGTAATTAGAGACTGTCTTTAAAAATAGAAGACAAATGCCCCGAATAAAGTGAAGTCAGCAGTAATTCCCCTCTGATCGCGGGATTATGTGATAAGTTCCCTGCCTATAGTAACTGGGGAGCGATCAGGGGGATAACGAGCCAGAATTAACCCAAAGCAGGAGATGAATGTAGGAGCCCTGAAACGCCAACGCGCGTTTCGCTCGGCTGCTTTTTCAAGGGAATTTATCACACAATCCCGCGTTTTGGACTAAAAACAATATTGTGAGGTGTGAGGTGTTCAGAATAGACTGGAAATTAGTGGAAATGATTGTTATTGAATGTTATTGAGGTTAATAATAGCGTAGATGTGTAAAAAAAAACAAAAAATGGATTTTAGTGCTTTTTATGCTTTTTTAAAAATAAATCAGAACCCAAAACCCTAAATCAGAACCAAAACCTTTCGTCAGGTGTTTTGGCAAAACAAATCAGAACCCAAAACCTCAAGCTAATCAGAACCCAAAACCCAAAACACTAAAAGTGGCCGGTGCACACCCCTACATTATGTACAGTATTATGCATCATTTCTTGCTATTCTTGCATTTAACTTGAATGGCCAGTGTTTTGCTTAGCTCTTGAATTTTGCCTGTTGGTCCTCTATATCTTTATATTATGCTATATTTCCCCACTTGTGGTGCCATATACTGAACGATAGTAATAAGTTTAAGGAATTTTGTTCTGCTCAGATGTTGTTTCATCAGTATTCCTGACTGGCTTCCTTATAAAATCATTCGAAATGCAGGCTTGAATCTCTGGGAACAAAGAAAACAAGAGTTTTGCAATCTCTCCATTACTGCAATTTATTAAGCTGTTCTGTGGTGCAGTATATTGTAATTTTCAATGCAATTTGTTACTCTACCGCTTAATGAATTACTTTGCCATCCTAACAATGAAAGCAAGAACGTGTTTGTGTCTGCATCACCAGAAGTGTACCCATGTCACACTATATGGAATTATTGTGCAAAGTACATTTATAGTATGCGGTCTATGGTAACCCAATATTTAGTGGAAGTACTGCTGCAATCACATATTTTGAAATAACACTGTCATGAGATCTGATTGACTGAGATCTTGTGGTGTTATAAAACCAACCCAGGTGCTAATATTGTATAGATAAGCAAGTAAACAGATTATCCACACAGTCATTGTTGACAGACCCACACTTATTAATGAACCATTGTGTTTTCAAGATGTTTCCTTAATATGTAGCAAAATGTTTAATTAGTAAATAAGCGTATTTTTGTTAAATCCCATGTGTGTATGCAGTCTCTTGAATGCAATGTGTCTGCTATAATAATTAGCAAACATGATATCTCCCCTCTCTGCCTCGCCTTACATTGGCTCCCGTTCCCCTACAGAATCCTTTTCAAACTCCTCCCCACCACCTGCAAGGCTCTTTCCCACTCTACCGCCCCCTACATCTCTAACCTCCTCTAGATTCACACTCCTGCCCGCTCCCTGCGCTCAACCAATGATCGATGCCTCTCCTCAACTCTTATCACCTCTTCCCATTCCAGAATCCAAGATTTTTCCCCTGCTGTCCCCCTTCACTGGAATGAACTCCCTCGTTCCATCCGCCTCTCTCCTACTCTGTGCTCCTTCAAACGTGCACTGAAAACCCACCTCTTCCTTAAAGCATACCAACCATCCACATAACCCCTCCACTCGCTCTCAACTCGCTCTCCCCCTTGCCTTATCTGGCTCCCCCTTGCCTGTTCTGTTTTCCCTCCCTTAGGATGTAAGCTCACTTGAGCAGGGCCCTCTTCCCTTATGTCTCCCTACCTGTTCTTCTGCTCTGTTTTTTGCATCAGCCAGCCTGGAGTTTCTGAAGTATTGGTATTTTTGTTTATTGTTTTGTACTGTTTCACTCTGTATAGTCTACTGTTTGTACTGTGTACGGTGCCGCGGAAACCTTGTGGCGCTTAACAAATAAAGGATAATAATAATAATAATAATATCTCCAGTTAATCTGATCACACACACAAGGATCTAGACATCTGGTCCCTTCCTCTCTTCAGACGTTATGGCACCCTCTGTGTGGTCAATAGTGTAACCAGGGTATAAAGTATGATGAAGGATGGCTGAGTAGTGTGGGACATATGGATCACAAACACTTAGCAGGATCTGCAGAGCCATCAGTGAGGAGAGCCCTTACTCCATAGGGCGCTGTGTGAGCTGGAATCCTAAATCGGGAGACACAGGACTGTTGCTGGCTTTAGCTTGCAATAAGACCACGTACCTTAAAACACAATATCAGTATGAACCCCAGTAGCAGAGAGTCTCTGGCTGGAGACTATGCCCCACACAGGGTAACTGTTAACCAGGACTTAGCCATCAGGTAATGAAATGGCTGTACCTGGCTAATATTATTTTATTGCTGTTATTCTTATGTTGTTCTGTGTGTATTTAGGTAAATAAATTACATATTTATATTTTTACCTATTCCTTTGTCTGGGCGCACAATTTGTGACCCAGACACCTCGCAAAGCTTTAGTGCACAGAACAAAAGCCATTACCCGTTAGTAAGTCTGTTGGGAAAAGCTGCAGTGTTGTAATTCGTACATCCGTCAAAATGGATTGGGATGCAAAGTTCATTGAAGGTTGCCTTAGCATAGAGCTCCTAGTGGAGGGACTCCAGTGACTGGCTACAAAGAGGTAGTCAAAATCCCCACCACAAACAGTTGCTTGGTCCAGAAGCCTGGAAGCAGAGTGTGAAGTGCTGAGAACAGCCTACTGAAAACAAGCAGGAATTGCAGTCAGGAAGAAAAATTCCCAGATGAATGTGAAGAAAGGGCTGTAGATCCAGCAGAAAGATGAGTAGGTTGGATAGAGGAGACCCGCTGTGCCTGCAGGATTCAGGGCTGCTGCAGATGTTACCAGCCCACAACATAAGCCCATACCCCTGGAAATCTTTCCTGTAAATTTGGGAAAAGATCATTGGAGATAAGCAAGCTGGCAGTCAGACTACATTCTAGCCACCAGAAAATGGTTTGGTTTGTATACGATCCACAAGAGAGGGGACTCTATCTATCTATCTCTATTTATTTTAACCAGGTATCTACATTTATATTAGCCACGCAATGTTAAGTTTATTATTCATTTTTAAACTAGAGCTCCCAGAATGGCGGAAAGAAAAATCAGGACACCCAGATGTCCTCAAATTTGTGGGTCTAAAATAAGGTAAAATCGTTAGAAAATCATATTGCAACTGGTCCTGTATAATTACTGCTACTTAATTTTTAAATCCTTATCAATCCTTATCAAAATCTATTTCTTTGGTATAATTGATACAACATAAGTGTGTGGATATTACATTGATATGAAATTGGATATGAACTATAATGACTCAAGCATAATGTGTTCTTAGCATTAATAGATCAGAATAGACACTGATAACAGATCTTTATGCCTCCTGAGTGAGGGCCGTCATTTAAAGAAAGCAACCCTTTGATACTGTACATTAGGAGTAGAGATGAGCGCACTCGGATTTCTGAAATCCGAGCCCACCCGAATGTTGCCGATCCGAGTCGGATCCGAGACAGATCCGGGTATTGGCGCCAAATTCAAATCTGAAACCGAGGCTCTGACTCATAATCCCGCTGTCGGATCTCGCGATACTCGGATCCTATAAATTCCCCGCTAGTCGCCGCCATCTTCACTCGGGCATTGATCAGGGTAGAGGGAGGGTGTGTTAGGTGGTCCTCTGTCCTGGTAGATCTCGTGCTGTGCTGTTTAGTTCTGTGCTGTGCTGTGTTCTGCAGTATCAGTCAAGTGGTGCTGTGTGCTGTGCTCTGTCCTTCTGAGGTCAGTGGTGCTGCTGGGTCCTGTGCTGTGTCCTGTTCAGTCCAGTGGTGCTGTGTCCTGTGCTCTGTCCTTCTGAGTTCAGTGGTGCTGCTGGGTCCTGTGCTGTGTGCTGTTCAGTCCAGTGGTGCTGTGTCCTGTGCTCTGTCCTTCTGAGTTCAGTGGTGCTGCTGGGTCCTGTGCTGTGTGCTGTTCAGTCCAGTGGTGCTGTGTCCTGTGCTCTGTCCTTCTGAGTTCAGTGGTGCTGCTGGGTCCTGTGCTGTGTCCTGTTCAGTCCAGTGGTGCTGTGTCCTGTGCT